>NC_041398.2:22961384-23000902 GCF_900747795.2 Erpetoichthys calabaricus | reverse complement strand
CTTATTCTCTTCACATCACTCACTGTTCCATGCTGCTGTCAAAGGAGGTGAGAGAACTTAAAAATATTAATAATGCAGTAATGGTACACATGTGGGTAGGTAGAAATAAATAAATAAATAATCAATCAATTTCTTATCATTTTTTTTTTATAGGGGGGAGTTTCCTTTATATAAATTCAATAACTAAATTATTTATTAATTAATTAATTAATTAATTAATCAATTAAAATGAATATTTTTTTATCAATATTTTTTGGGGGGGGTTTCCTTTAAATAAATAAATAATCTTTAGGATCTTCTGTATTTATCACAGGTTTAAGTACCTTGCTCATGGGAAAGGCGCTATATAAATAAAATTTATTATTAGTATTACTATCACTTTGATGTCCCACTTCTGCTGTTGTCTCTGCGGCTCCTGCTTCATTTTCACCCAAACAACCAGTTTCCACTCCACAACGAAAAGATAAAAAGCTTTTTCAGTCTGTCTTTTAAACCAAAGTTATCAGGGGAGAGCGCGAACGCAGTCCCCCACTACCACAAATTATGCAGTCGAGTTTCCCGCATTTGGGGAAATCGCAGGGGTCAGCACACCCGGAGTGCAATGGATGAGCCTCGCCCTGGGAGAACCACCTTTTTTTTTTTTTTTTTTTTTGTGCTAATTGCTTTATTCAATTAAAACAAATTAGTTGTTTTTTTCTCTCCCGTTTTCCATGTGAACTCCATGACTGTTCCATGGCTTCCCTTTGGAATTTCCGGTTTTGTGATTCATGCATAAAACATTTCAAACCATTAAAAAACAACACATAAAACATTCTAAAAGTTTTTTTCACACTTACTTTAACCCAGGGGTGGTCTTCCTTTTCAGGTCCTTGATGATTCGAAGAATTCTATTTTTTCTTTGGCCATCTGTAAAACACTTGCAATGGGGAGAAGTTTCTCTTTCTTTGTGTATATCTGTCTTCTGACCCAGATCGCCTCTTTTATATAATTTATTTTGACCCATTTTTCCCTACTCACATTTTGTTTTTTTGACCTGCCAAACATTACTATTTCTTTGTCAATTTGCCCTTCCACTATTTTTTCTGTCCTTACTTTATTCCACACTATTTGTGCCTTCCTACATTCGTATAGTGCATGCTTGGCAGTTTCAATTTCTTTACATTTTGGGTAAGGACATTTTGGGTTTTTCACCGATTTCCTTTTAAACAAATTGTTATTTGTCTGGAGAATATCGTGTACGGCCTGCCATGCTATGTCCTTCAAATTATTTGGGAGATAATTATTTGATATAACGTCCCATATTTTTTCAGACTCTAATTTAGATGTTTCTTTAATCCATGTTGCTGGTTTCTTGTCTTTGGCCATTTTCATGACTAATCTCCAGTTTGTCCACACTTTCCCCTTTTCTTTTCCAAAGTTGTTAGTTTCTAAACAATTAATTATGGGTTTGTAAATTTTGGCGACGTTAAAGGCATACGGTCTTTTATTGGTGGTTGTATATAAATTATATTTCCTTAGCACCCCTCCCATCATGTATCTGGCCATATCCGCGACCTTTCCACTCCTTTCTCTGATTAGTCTGATATACGCAAATGTGTAGCGGAGTTTCAGAAGATTTTTTAAATCAGGAAGATCCTTCCCTCCTTTCATTTTAGTTTTCACAACGGTTTCTCTTTTTAATCTTTCCCATTTTGACCCCCAAAAGAAATAAAAACATTGTCTTTCTATCTTTTTGAGGATCTCTCTCCTTGGTAGATATATTGTTGCCCAAAAAATCAATTTTGGCAGGATGATTGACTTGAGGAGGAGGATTTTCCCCTCATAGCTGAGGTTCCTCAATTTCCACATCCCCGTTGTTTGGTTGACATATCTGCATGTTCTCTTCCAATCTTTTTCCCCTTCCTTCTTACTCCCAAACCAGATCCCTAATATCTTTATCGGTTGTCTATGGGTTTTTATTTTGGGATTTGTATCCTCTGTCCACTTCCCTTGGACACGACACTCCGTTTTCTTCCAGTTTATTTTCGTACCGGCAGCTTTACAAAATTGCTCCGTTGTTTCTAGTGCGTTATCTACGGATACTCCTTCTCTTGCCGCAATTGTTATGTCGTCCATGTACATTATACATTTGGCTTCTTTTCCTTCACTTCCGGGGATTTCTATCCCCTTGATGTCTTGATTGTTTCTGATCATTGTTGCCAGCCCTTCGATTGCGAGGACAAATAAAATTGCGGAAAGTGGACATCCTTGTCGTACTCCTCTCTCAATGTTAATCTCCTTCGTTAAATGCCCGTTTATCAACACTTTACTTGATATCCCTTGATAGCATTTCTGAATCACCTTTATGATGTGTTTGGGTATGTCAAATCTTTCCAGGGTTTCCCACAAAAAATCATGATTAATGGAATCAAAAGCCTTCTCCATATCAATATTTAAAAGTCCTACCGATAAATTCCGCTCTTTTGCGTACTCTAAAATGTCTCTAACTAAAATCAAGTTGTCACTTATGGACCGTCCGGGAACTGCACACACCTGGTCTTCTTGAATAATGTCACCCAGGACTTCCCTAAAACGATTTGCCAGGACCTTAGTTAGCAATTTGTAGTCCTGGCATAACAGGGTTATTGGCCTCCAGTTGGTGATCTCTGCTTTGTCCCCATCTTTTGGGATTAAGGTGATGATTCCATTCTTCCATGATTTCGGGCCCTCTTCTCCTCTTAATATTTCTTGGAATATCTCCAATATATCTTCTCTAATTAAATTCCAGAAGGTGGTATAAAAATCCGCCGTTAAACCGTCTGAGCCCGGTGTCTTGTTCTTCTTCATGGTCTTCACTGCTTTTTCAAGTTCGCTCATTTTGAACTCCTCTACCATTTCTTTCCGTTGTTGTTGTGTGATGTTCCGGTCGATCTCGTTAAGCACTTCTTCTTTTTGGATTTCCCTATTTTTGAAGCTGTAGAGCTCTCCAAAGAAGGTTTCTACAATCTGCTGTTTCTTTGTTTCTTCTCTTTGTAGATTCCCTTCTTCGTCTTTCAGGAAATCGATGCTGCTCTTTTTCGTTCTTTGTTTTATTTTTTTAAAGAAGAAGCGTGTGCACTTCTCGTCCTCTTCTAAGTGCTGGACCCTACTTTGGAACTTCAGTTTCTCTTCCTTTCTTTTGTAGATGTCCATCATCTCTGACTTTATCTGCTTCACCTGTCTCCCGGTCTCTGTCCCTTCATTTTCCAGCCTATATGCTTCCTCCAGTTCTTCTTGCAGTAACATTAATTGTTCCTTCTCCCTCTTACTTTTTTCCTTTCCTTTCCTTTGAAAGAATTGCTTGGCCCTAAATTTAATGATGTCCCACCATTCTCCTCTTGTCCTACACCCTTCTTTTAGGGTTTCCCATTGTTTGTATTTGTTTTCAAATTCAGTTCTAATTTCCTTGTCTTCTAAGAGTAGCGCGTTTAGTTTCCAAAACCCTTTCCCTCTATTGTCCCTGTTTCTTCCCTCACATTCTGATAAAATGATGTTATGGTCAGAAAAACAGGTCGGTTTAATTAGAAAACTTTTAGTTCTATATCTCGCGCTACTTAAAATGTAGTCGATTCTTGATCTCCAGTTCCCCCCTTCCGCTCTCCATGTATATCCTTCCGTGTCCTTTTCAATCTCTCTATAATTATCTTTTATTTGGAAGTCTTTCATCATGTTGATTAGGAACCTGGATGTTTTATCCAAGGATCTTTTCCTTTTGGATTCTATTTGGCAGTTCAGGTCCCCCGCTATTATAACATCTTCCATCCCTTGCAATTCTGTCCTTAACTTCTGAAAGACTTCCATTCTCTCGTTGATTTGTGGAGGTGCATATATATTTACAATGTTGTGCTTCCCTCCATCTACTTTAACAGTTAGGGTAGCTATTCTTCCCTGGAGAATAATCTCAAACCTTAATACTTCAACGTTTTTGTTTTTAATTAAAAACCCTATTCCCGCACTCTTATTTTCATTTGAGCCAGAAAAGAAGGCTTCCCCTCCTTTCCACCCTTCTTCAAATTTTGAATAGGACCTCTGAAAGGGAAGGCCACATTCTTGAATACAGATGATGTCAGCTTCTGTCTCTTGAAGGGCTCTAAACACAATTTCCCTTTTGCTTCCCCTCTTGATACTTCTAACATTGATTGAAGCGATTCTCATGGGGTTTTTGATTATTTTGTTGTCTTCTTTCTTTCTTCTTCTTCTGGCCTCTTCTTTTTATTTCTGTCACTCTCTTGAGTGCGTGTTCTCTTTTTATTTTGCTCTTTCATCAGGGTGATTTTGGAGAAGGCTTCGACCGATTCTTTTTTTAGGAAGGTCGCCTTTGGGCTGGCCGTTACCTCTTCACTATCCTTTCTCTCAGCTTGTTCACTGCTTTCTTGGACTATTTGGTACCAGTCCCTAATCCCTGCATTGTCATTATCTATTGTAGGTATTAAGGGTGAGCTTAATAATATGTTGGTCATCTCCTCTAGTTCCAACTGGATGTTCCCCAAACTGTCTTGCATCTTTTGTTCTCTGCTACCTAGGGAGGAGACTTTCTCTTCATCTTCCTTCTTATTCATCTCTTCCACAGTCTGATTTTCTCTTGGAACCTCACTACTTTCTATTAAGCTTTTAAGCTTTTCGTGACTTCCAATGGGTGTTTGAAACAGCACAACACTATTTCCCCCTTCGTCTTCACTTACTTCCTCTTCTTCTTCTTCCTCTTCCTCTCTTCGTAATTGGACACTAATTGTCTCAACCTTTTTACACTTGTTTGCATATGATAACGGGCAGCTTCTAAAGCTGTGGGTTTTTTCCCCACACAGGTGACACATTATTTTCTCTCTACAATTCCTCGTCAGGTGACCCAACTCTCCACAATTCTTACATTTCTCCTGTTTACAGTCAGCCGCTACGTGCCTTTCCTTCCTCCATTTTCTACACATTTTTGGTTGACCACTATAGAAAATTATACCTCTTATAGCACCAATTTGTATAGTTGGTGGTAGGTGTTTGAGGTCTCCTTCCTCACTAACTTTCAATTTTACCTGAAAGTTGTAATACCCGGTTTTAATTCCATGCTCGTCCCTTCCTGCCATCCCTCTCTGCACTCTACAAAATCTTCCTAACCATTGTTGAATATCTTCAATTCTTATTTTTTCGGATAGCATGGCGACAGTAATAGATTTCGTCTCTCGCTGTGCTAGAGACTGCATTGTCATATCTATTAACACCACTTCTGATTCCCTTTTCTCCCTCCAAACCTTAATACATCTTTCCACCAACATGCTATTCGTAAAGACCACCTCAAAAGTCTGTTTATCTGGGAGTGCAAAGATAAAATCAACTTGCCTGGGTAGAAAACCAAGAATTCCAAGCAGAATGGTGGTGGTGAACGTTTTCCTGTCCATCTTTTTCTCGTTCATTAGCTGGAACCGCACAGCATTCTTTCGGTCTTCTTCTGGAACCATCCTCGAAACGTAGGATCCTCTCGTCAAATCGATGGAAATCTCAGTTGACCTCTCCTTCGTCTGCTTCTTTGTCTGCTTCTTCTACCAAGAAAACTCCGGACACAACCTGCAAATTTAAACCGCCGCGCACCCAAGGGCTGAAAAAGTGGTGGACCTGCCAACCTACTTACCAAACCAGGGGCCGTGAGGCGTTCCCTATACCAAAACAGGAGAGATGGTATCTCCCCTGCCAGGTAAGTATGAGTTGTACAGCCCGGCGCTCAACCTCCCTCTTCCGCGGCTTCATCGCTCGCCGGCGGGCGACGTGCCCCGCCGTCCTCGAACCTTCGTGGTCCTTCGGGCTCCTTCGGCCTGCTTCGGGCTCCATCGGCCTCCAGAGCACGCATGCGCACGAGCGAGCAGCTGGCCTGACGCCCCTGTGCTCCGTGACCCGGATGATGGGGTTGCACCGACCTCACCTCCTTGATTAGACAGGTTTCGGCAGAAGAACCCGAGGTGCACTTCGCTCTTATGCAAACCAGCCACCCATCTCTGGAGCTTATTGGCTGGAAGAGAAACAGAAGGGGTAGACACTGGGCGGGACGCTGAATGAGAAACAGCCGCCCAACAGCGTGGACAGGCGGCTGGAGGCAAATCTGCGAAAGAGGAAGGCGACCCTGCTTTCCGTAGAGAGAGAGAGAGAGAGAGAGAGAAAGAACCCCTCGGCGTGGGCGCTCGCGCACAGCAGCAAAGCACCTTCGGGGAAGGGAGATGCGGGGCAGCGCTGCGTACCCGTCCGAGACGAGAGCCGGTGCTTGCCCTTTGATGCCACTGTGGGATTCCACGTTAGGATGGACACGAGGTTGCCGGCTGTTTCTGGAAGATGCCTCACGTTCTATCTCTCTATCTATCTATCTATCTATACATAAACGTGGGTGGCGGGATTTGGTCGGCGACAGCGAGAGAGCCGACAGAAGGGGTCCAGCATAAAGGATAAAGAACATTCAAATTCAAAAATCATTCTGAAAATTTCAAAAGAAAGAATAAAAATGGAAGAAAGATAGGGGAGAAATAAAACAGAAAATAAAATAAATAAAAAAAAAAAACATTGGGCTGTCGTTTAGTAAAGAGGGCTTCCAACCTTGCCTATATGGGGAGAGAAAAACTTGCCGCTTTCGTTTACGGCCATACCACCTTGAATACGCCCGATCTCGTCCGATCTCGGAAGCTAAGCAGGGTCGGGCTCGGTTAGTACTTGGATGGGAGACCGCCTGGGAATACCGAGTGCTGTAAGCTTTTGCCTTTCTGCCAGCAGGGGTCACCCTTTTCGCTGTCTTTTTCTTTTCCTCCTTTCACCCGTGTCAGAAAGTTGGCACTTGGCAGCAAGTAAAGCAGCTTGAAATAAGTAAAGTTGCACAAAAAGGATGGATGGATGAAAGAAAGAAAGTGCACTCAGTTCCACTTCTCTCCACTTTATTCTCTTCACATCACTCACTGTTCCATGCTGCTGTCAAAGGAGGTGAGAGAACTTAAAAATATTAATAATGCAGTAATGGTACACATGTGGGTAGGTAGAAATAAATAAATAAATAAATAAATAATCAATCAATTTCTTATCATTTTTTTTTTTATAGGGGGGAGTTTCCTTTATATAAATTCAATAACTAAATTATTAATTAATTAATTAATTAATTAATTAATCAATTAAAATGAATATTTTTTTATCAATATTTTTTGGGGGGGGTTTCCTTTAAATAAATAAATAATCTTTAGGATCTTCTGTATTTATCACAGGTTTAAGTACCTTGCTCATGGGAAAGGCGCTATATAAATAAAATTTATTATTAGTATTACTATCACTTTGATGTCCCACTTCTGCTGTTGTCTCTGCGGCTCCTGCTTCATTTTCACCCAAACAACCAGTTTCCACTCCACAACGAAAAGATAAAAAGCTTTTTCAGTCTGTCTTTTAAACCAAAGTTATCAGGGGAGAGCGCGAACGCAGTCCCCCACTACCACAAATTATGCAGTCGAGTTTCCCGCATTTGGGGAAATCGCAGGGGTCAGCACACCCGGAGTGCAATGGATGAGCCTCGCCCTGGGAGAACCACCTTAGTGATCATGGTATCTCCCCTGCCAGGTAAGTATGAGTTGTACAGCCCGGCGCTCAACCTCCCTCTTCCGCGGCTTCATCGCTCGCCGGCGGGCGACGTGCCCCGCCGTCCTCGAACCTTCGTGGTCCTTCGGGCTCCTTCGGCCTGCTTCGGGCTCCATCGGCCTCCAGAGCACGCATGCGCACGAGCGAGCAGCTGGCCTGACGCCCCTGTGCTCCGTGACCCGGATGATGGGGTTGCACCGACCTCACCTCCTTGATTAGACAGGTTTCGGCAGAAGAACCCGAGGTGCACTTCGCTCTTATGCAAACCAGCCACCCATCTCTGGAGCTTATTGGCTGGAAGAGAAACAGAAGGGGTAGACACTGGGCGGGACGCTGAATGAGAAACAGCCGCCCAACAGCGTGGACAGGCGGCTGGAGGCAAATCTGCGAAAGAGGAAGGCGACCCTGCTTTCCGTAGAGAGAGAGAGAGAGAGAGAGAGAGAGAGAGAACCCCTCGGCGTGGGCGCTCGCGCACAGCAGCAAAGCACCTTCGGGGAAGGGAGATGCGGGGCAGCGCTGCGTACCCGTCCGAGACGAGAGCCGGTGCTTGCCCTTTGATGCCACTGTGGGATTCCACGTTAGGATGGACACGAGGTTGCCGGCTGTTTCTGGAAGATGCCTCACGTTCTATCTCTCTATCTATCTATCTATCTATCTATCTATACATAAACGTGGGTGGCGGGATTTGGTCGGCGACAGCGAGAGAGCCGACAGAAGGGGTCCAGCATAAAGGATAAAGAACATTCAAATTCAAAAATCATTCTGAAAATTTCAAAAGAAAGAATAAAAATGGAAGAAAGATAGGGGAGAAATAAAACAGAAAATAAAATAAATAAAAAAAAAAAACATTGGGCTGTCGTTTAGTAAAGAGGGCTTCCAACCTTGCCTATATGGGGAGAGAAAAACTTGCCGCTTTCGTTTACGGCCATACCACCTTGAATACGCCCGATCTCGTCCGATCTCGGAAGCTAAGCAGGGTCGGGCTCGGTTAGTACTTGGATGGGAGACCGCCTGGGAATACCGAGTGCTGTAAGCTTTTGCCTTTCTGCCAGCAGGGGTCACCCTTTTCGCTGTCTTTTTCTTTTCCTCCTTTCACCCGTGTCAGAAAGCTGGCACTTGGCAGCAAGTAAAGCAGCTTGAAATAAGTAAAGTTGCACAAAAAGGATGGATGGATGAAAGAAAGAAAGTGCACTCAGTTCCACTTCTCTCCACTTTTTTCTCTTCACATCACTCACTGTTCCATGCTGCTGTCAAAGGAGGTGAGAGAACTTAAAAATATTAATAATGCAGTAATGGTACACATGTGGGTAGGTAGAAATAAATAAATAAATAAATAAATAATCAATCAATTTCTTATCATTTTTTTTTTTATAGGGGGGAGTTTCCTTTATATAAATTCAATAACTAAATTATTAATTAATTAATTAATTAATTAATCAATTAAAATGAATATTTTTTTATCAATATTTTTTGGGGGGGGTTTCCTTTAAATAAATAAATAATCTTTAGGATCTTCTGTATTTATCACAGGTTTAAGTACCTTGCTCATGGGAAAGGCGCTATATAAATAAAATTTATTATTAGTATTACTATCACTTTGATGTCCCACTTCTGCTGTTGTCTCTGCGGCTCCTGCTTCATTTTCACCCAAACAACCAGTTTCCACTCCACAACGAAAAGATAAAAAGCTTTTTCAGTCTGTCTTTTAAACCAAAGTTATCAGGGGAGAGCGCGAACGCAGTCCCCCACTACCACAAATTATGCAGTCGAGTTTCCCGCATTTGGGGAAATCGCAGGGGTCAGCACACCCGGAGTGCAATGGATGAGCCTCGCCCTGGGAGAACCACCTTAGTGATCATGGTATCTCCCCTGCCAGGTAAGTATGAGTTGTACAGCCCGGCGCTCAACCTCCCTCTTCCGCGGCTTCATCGCTCGCCGGCGGGCGACGTGCCCCGCCGTCCTCGAACCTTCGTGGTCCTTCGGGCTCCTTCGGCCTGCTTCGGGCTCCATCGGCCTCCAGAGCACGCATGCGCACGAGCGAGCAGCTGGCCTGACGCCCCTGTGCTCCGTGACCCGGATGATGGGGTTGCACCGACCTCACCTCCTTGATTAGACAGGTTTCGGCAGAAGAACCCGAGGTGCACTTCGCTCTTATGCAAACCAGCCACCCATCTCTGGAGCTTATTGGCTGGAAGAGAAACAGAAGGGGTAGACACTGGGCGGGACGCTGAATGAGAAACAGCCGCCCAACAGCGTGGACAGGCGGCTGGAGGCAAATCTGCGAAAGAGGAAGGCGACCCTGCTTTCCGTAGAGAGAGAGAGAGAGAGAGAGAGAGAGAGAGAGAAAGAACCCCTCGGCGTGGGCGCTCGCGCACAGCAGCAAAGCACCTTCGGGGAAGGGAGATGCGGGGCAGCGCTGCGTACCCGTCCGAGACGAGAGCCGGTGCTTGCCCTTTGATGCCACTGTGGGATTCCACGTTAGGATGGACACGAGGTTGCCGGCTGTTTCTGGAAGATGCCTCACGTTCTATCTCTCTATCTATCTCTCTATCTATCTATCTATCTATACATAAACGTGGGTGGCGGGATTTGGTCGGCGACAGCGAGAGAGCCGACAGAAGGGGTCCAGCATAAAGGATAAAGAACATTCAAATTCAAAAATCATTCTGAAAATTTCAAAAGAAAGAATAAAAATGGAAGAAAGATAGGGGAGAAATAAAACAGAAAATAAAATAAATAAAAAAAAAAAACATTGGGCTGTCGTTTAGTAAAGAGGGCTTCCAACCTTGCCTATATGGGGAGAGAAAAACTTGCCGCTTTCGTTTACGGCCATACCACCTTGAATACGCCCGATCTCGTCCGATCTCGGAAGCTAAGCAGGGTCGGGCTCGGTTAGTACTTGGATGGGAGACCGCCTGGGAATACCGAGTGCTGTAAGCTTTTGCCTTTCTGCCAGCAGGGGTCACCCTTTTCGCTGTCTTTTTCTTTTCCTCCTTTCACCCGTGTCAGAAAGTTGGCACTTGGCAGCAAGTAAAGCAGCTTGAAATAAGTAAAGTTGCACAAAAAGGATGGATGGATGAAAGAAAGAAAGTGCACTCAGTTCCACTTCTCTCCACTTTATTCTCTTCACATCACTCACTGTTCCATGCTGCTGTCAAAGGAGGTGAGAGAACTTAAAAATATTAATAATGCAGTAATGGTACACATGTGGGTAGGTAGAAATAAATAAATAAATAATCAATCAATTTCTTATCATTTTTTTTTTATAGGGGGGAGTTTCCTTTATATAAATTCAATAACTAAATTATTTATTAATTAATTAATTAATTAATTAATTAATTAATCAATTAAAATGAATATTTTTTTATCAATATTTTTTGGGGGGGGTTTCCTTTAAATAAATAAATAATCTTTAGGATCTTCTGTATTTATCACAGGTTTAAGTACCTTGCTCATGGGAAAGGCGCTATATAAATAAAATGTATTATTAGTATTACTATCACTTTGATGTCCCACTTCTGCTGTTGTCTCTGCGGCTCCTGCTTCATTTTCACCCAAACAACCAGTTTCCACTCCACAACGAAAAGATAAAAAGCTTTTTCAGTCTGTCTTTTAAACCAAAGTTATCAGGGGAGAGCGCGAACGCAGTCCCCCACTACCACAAATTATGCAGTCGAGTTTCCCGCATTTGGGGAAATCGCAGGGGTCAGCACACCCGGAGTGCAATGGATGAGCCTCGCCCTGGGAGAACCACCTTTTTTTTTTTTTTTTTTTTTTGTGCTAATCGCTTTATTCAATTAAAACAAATTAGTTGTTTTTTTCTCTCCCGTTTTCCATGTGAACTCCATGACTGTTCCATGGCTTCCCTTTGGAATTTCCGGTTTTGTGATTCATGCATAAAACATTTCAAACCATTAAAAAACAACACATAAAACATTCTAAAAGTTTTTTTCACACTTACTTTAACCCAGGGGTGGTCTTCCTTTTCAGGTCCTTGATGATTCGAAGAATTCTATTTTTTCTTTGGCCATCTGTAAAACACTTGCAATGGGGAGAAGTTTCTCTTTCTTTGTGTATATCTGTCTTCTGACCCAGATCGCCTCTTTTATATAATTTATTTTGACCCATTTTTCCCTACTCACATTTTGTTTTTTTGACCTGCCAAACATTACTATTTCTTTGTCAATTTGCCCTTCCACTATTTTTTCTGTCCTTACTTTATTCCACACTATTTGTGCCTTCCTACATTCGTATAGTGCATGCTTGGCAGTTTCAATTTCTTTACATTTTGGGTAAGGACATTTTGGGTTTTTCACCGATTTCCTTTTAAACAAATTGTTATTTGTCTGGAGAATATCGTGTACGGCCTGCCATGCTATGTCCTTCAAATTATTTGGGAGATAATTATTTGATATAACGTCCCATATTTTTTCAGACTCTAATTTAGATGTTTCTTTAATCCATGTTGCTGGTTTCTTGTCTTTGGCCATTTTCATGACTAATCTCCAGTTTGTCCACACTTTCCCCTTTTCTTTTCCAAAGTTGTTAGTTTCTAAACAATTAATTATGGGTTTGTAAATTTTGGCGACGTTAAAGGCATACGGTCTTTTATTGGTGGTTGTATATAAATTATATTTCCTTAGCACCCCTCCCATCATGTATCTGGCCATATCCGCGACCTTTCCACTCCTTTCTCTGATTAGTCTGATATACGCAAATGTGTAGCGGAGTTTCAGAAGATTTTTTAAATCAGGAAGATCCTTCCCTCCTTTCATTTTAGTTTTCACAACGGTTTCTCTTTTTAATCTTTCCCATTTTGACCCCCAAAAGAAATAAAAACATTGTCTTTCTATCTTTTTGAGGATCTCTCTCCTTGGTAGATATATTGTTGCCCAAAAAATCAATTTTGGCAGGATGATTGACTTGAGGAGGAGGATTTTCCCCTCATAGCTGAGGTTCCTCAATTTCCACATCCCCGTTGTTTGGTTGACATATCTGCATGTTCTCTTCCAATCTTTTTCCCCTTCCTTCTTACTCCCAAACCAGATCCCTAATATCTTTATCGGTTGTCTATGGGTTTTTATTTTGGGATTTGTATCCTCTGTCCACTTCCCTTGGACACGACACTCCGTTTTCTTCCAGTTTATTTTCGTACCGGCAGCTTTACAAAATTGCTCCGTTGTTTCTAGTGCGTTATCTACGGATACTCCTTCTCTTGCCGCAATTGTTATGTCGTCCATGTACATTATACATTTGGCTTCTTTTCCTTCACTTCCGGGGATTTCTATCCCCTTGATGTCTTGATTGTTTCTGATCATTGTTGCCAGCCCTTCGATTGCGAGGACAAATAAAATTGCGGAAAGTGGACATCCTTGTCGTACTCCTCTCTCAATGTTAATCTCCTTCGTTAAATGCCCGTTTATCAACACTTTACTTGATATCCCTTGATAGCATTTCTGGATCACCTTTATGATGTGTTTGGGTATGTCAAATCTTTCCAGGGTTTCCCACAAAAAATCATGATTAATGGAATCAAAAGCCTTCTCCATATCAATATTTAAAAGTCCTACCGATAAATTCCGCTCTTTTGCGTACTCTAAAATGTCTCTAACTAAAATCAAGTTGTCACTTATGGACCGTCCGGGAACTGCACACACCTGGTCTTCTTGAATAATGTCACCCAGGACTTCCCTAAAACGATTTGCCAGGACCTTAGTTAGCAATTTGTAGTCCTGGCATAACAGGGTTATTGGCCTCCAGTTGGTGATCTCTGCTTTGTCCCCATCTTTTGGGATTAAGGTGATGATTCCATTCTTCCATGATTTCGGGCCCTCTTCTCCTCTTAATATTTCTTGGAATATCTCCAATATATCTTCTCTAATTAAATTCCAGAAGGTGGTATAAAAATCCGCCGTTAAACCGTCTGAGCCCGGTGTCTTGTTCTTCTTCATGGTCTTCACTGCTTTTTCAAGTTCGCTCATTTTGAACTCCTCTACCATTTCTTTCCGTTGTTGTTGTGTGATGTTCCGGTCGATCTCGTTAAGCACTTCTTCTTTTTGGATTTCCCTATTTTTGAAGCTGTAGAGCTCTCCAAAGAAGGTTTCTACAATCTGCTGTTTCTTTGTTTCTTCTCTTTGTAGATTCCCTTCTTCGTCTTTCAGGAAATCGATGCTGCTCTTTTTCGTTCTTTGTTTTATTTTTTTAAAGAAGAAGCGTGTGCACTTCTCGTCCTCTTCTAAGTGCTGGACCCTACTTTGGAACTTCAGTTTCTCTTCCTTTCTTTTGTAGATGTCCATCATCTCTGACTTTATCTGCTTCACCTGTCTCCCGGTCTCTGTCCCTTCATTTTCCAGCCTATATGCTTCCTCCAGTTCTTCTTGCAGTAACATTAATTGTTCCTTCTCCCTCTTACTTTTTTCCTTTCCTTTCCTTTGAAAGAATTGCTTGGCCCTAAATTTAATGATGTCCCACCATTCTCCTCTTGTCCTACACCCTTCTTTTAGGGTTTCCCATTGTTTGTATTTGTTTTCAAATTCAGTTCTAATTTCCTTGTCTTCTAAGAGTAGCGCGTTTAGTTTCCAAAACCCTTTCCCTCTATTGTCCCTGTTTCTTCCCTCACATTCTGATAAAATGATGTTATGGTCAGAAAAACAGGTCGGTTTAATTAGAAAACTTTTAGTTCTATATCTCGCGCTACTTAAAATGTAGTCGATTCTTGATCTCCAGTTCCCCCCTTCCGCTCTCCATGTATATCCTTCCGTGTCCTTTTCAATCTCTCTATAATTATCTTTTATTTGGAAGTCTTTCATCATGTTGATTAGGAACCTGGATGTTTTATCCAAGGATCTTTTCCTTTTGGATTCTATTTGGCAGTTCAGGTCCCCCGCTATTATAACATCTTCCATCCCTTGCAATTCTGTCCTTAACTTCTGAAAGACTTCCATTCTCTCGTTGATTTGTGGAGGTGCATATATATTTACAATGTTGTGCTTCCCTCCATCTACTTTAACAGTTAGGGTAGCTATTCTTCCCTGGAGAATAATCTCAAACCTTAATACTTCAACGTTTTTGTTTTTAATTAAAAACCCTATTCCCGCACTCTTATTTTCATTTGAGCCAGAAAAGAAGGCTTCCCCTCCTTTCCACCCTTCTTCAAATTTTGAATAGGACCTCTGAAAGGGAAGGCCACATTCTTGAATACAGATGATGTCAGCTTCTGTCTCTTGAAGGGCTCTAAACACAATTTCCCTTTTGCTTCCCCTCTTGATACTTCTAACATTGATTGAAGCGATTCTCATGGGGTTTTTGATTATTTTGTTGTCTTCTTTCTTTCTTCTTCTTCTGGCCTCTTCTTTTTATTTCTGTCACTCTCTTGAGTGCGTGTTCTCTTTTTATTTTGCTCTTTCATCAGGGTGATTTTGGAGAAGGCTTCGACCGATTCTTTTTTTAGGAAGGTCGCCTTTGGGCTGGCCGTTACCTCTTCACTATCCTTTCTCTCAGCTTGTTCACTGCTTTCTTGGACTATTTGGTACCAGTCCCTAATCCCTGCATTGTCATTATCTATTGTAGGTATTAAGGGTGAGCTTAATAATATGTTGGTCATCTCCTCTAGTTCCAACTGGATGTTCCCCAAACTGTCTTGCATCTTTTGTTCTCTGCTACCTAGGGAGGAGACTTTCTCTTCATCTTCCTTCTTATTCATCTCTTCCACAGTCTGATTTTCTCTTGGAACCTCACTACTTTCTATTAAGCTTTTAAGCTTTTCGTGACTTCCAATGGGTGTTTGAAACAGCACAACACTATTTCCCCCTTCGTCTTCACTTACTTCCTCTTCTTCTTCTTCCTCTTCCTCTCTTCGTAATTGGACACTAATTGTCTCAACCTTTTTACACTTGTTTGCATATGATAACGGGCAGCTTCTAAAGCTGTGGGTTTTTTCCCCACACAGGTGACACATTATTTTCTCTCTACAATTCCTCGTCAGGTGACCCAACTCTCCACAATTCTTACATTTCTCCTGTTTACAGTCAGCCGCTACGTGCCCTTCCTGCTCGCATTTTCTACACATTTTTGGTTGACCACTATAGAAAATTATACCTCTTATAGCACCAATTTGTATAGTTGGTGGTAGGTGTTTGAGGTCTCCTTCCTCACTAACTTTCAATTTTACCTGAAAGTTGTAATACCCGGTTTTAATTCCATGCTCGTCCCTTCCTGCCATCCCTCTCTGCACTCTACAAAATCTTCCTAACCATTGTTGAATATCTTCAATTCTTATTTTTTCGGATAGCATGGCGACAGTAATAGATTTCGTCTCTCGCTGTGCTAGAGACTGCATTGTCATATCTATTAACACCACTTCTGATTCCCTTTTCTCCCTCCAAACCTTAATACATCTTTCCACCAACATGCTATTCGTAAAGACCACCTCAAAAGTCTGTTTATCTGGGAGTGCAAAGATAAAATCAACTTGCCTGGGTAGAAAACCAAGAATTCCAAGCAGAATGGTGGTGGTGAACGTTTTCCTGTCCATCTTTTTCTCGTTCATTAGCTGGAACCGCACAGCATTCTTTCGGTCTTCTTCTGGAACCATCCTCGAAACGTAGGATCCTCTCGTCAAATCGATGGAAATCTCAGTTGACCTCTCCTTCGTCTGCTTCTTTGTCTGCTTCTTCTACCAAGAAAACTCCGGACACAACCTGCAAATTTAAACCGCCGCGCACCCAAGGGCTGAAAAAGTGGTGGACCTGCCAACCTACTTACCAAACCAGGGGCCGTGAGGCGTTCCCTATACCAAAACAGGAGAGATGGTATCTCCCCTGCCAGGTAAGTATGAGTTGTACAGCCCGGCGCTCAACCTCCCTCTTCCGCGGCTTCATCGCTCGCCGGCGGGCGACGTGCCCCGCCGTCCTCGAACCTTCGTGGTCCTTCGGGCTCCTTCGGCCTGCTTCGGACTCCATCGGCCTCCAGAGCACGCATGCGCACGAGCGAGCAGCTGGCCTGACGCCCCTGTGCTCCGTGACCCGGATGATGGGGTTGCACCGACCTCACCTCCTTGATTAGACAGGTTTCGGCAGAAGAACCCGAGGTGCACTTCGCTCTTATGCAAACCAGCCACCCATCTCTGGAGCTTATTGGCTGGAAGAGAAACAGAAGGGGTAGACACTGGGCGGGACGCTGAATGAGAAACAGCCGCCCAACAGCGTGGACAGGCGGCTGGAGGCAAATCTGCGAAAGAGGAAGGCGACCCTGCTTTCCGTAGAGAGAGAGAGAGAGAGAGAGAGAGAAAGAACCCCTCGGCGTGGGCGCTCGCGCACAGCAGCAAAGCACCTTCGGGGAAGGGAGATGCGGGGCAGCGCTGCGTACCCGTCCGAGACGAGAGCCGGTGCTTGCCCTTTGATGCCACTGTGGGATTCCACGTTAGGATGGACACGAGGTTGCCGGCTGTTTCTGGAAGATGCCTCACGTTCTATCTCTCTATCTATCTCTCTATCTATCTATCTATCTATCTATCTATCTATCTATACATAAACGTGGGTGGCGGGATTTGGTCGGCGACAGCGAGAGAGCCGACAGAAGGGGTCCAGCATAAAGGATAAAGAACATTCAAATTCAAAAATCATTCTGAAAATTTCAAAAGAAAGAATAAAAATGGAAGAAAGATAGGGGAGAAATAAAACAGAAAAAAAAATAAATAAAAAAAAAAAACATTGGGCTGTCGTTTAGTAAAGAGGGCTTCCAACCTTGCCTATATGGGGAGAGAAAAACTTGCCGCTTTCGTTTACGGCCATACCACCTTGAATACGCCCGATCTCGTCCGATCTCGGAAGCTAAGCAGGGTCGGGCTCGGTTAGTACTTGGATGGGAGACCGCCTGGGAATACCGAGTGCTGTAAGCTTTTGCCTTTCTGCCAGCAGGGGTCACCCTTTTCGCTGTCTTTTTCTTTTCCTCCTTTCACCCGTGTCAGAAAGCTGGCACTTGGCAGCAAGTAAAGCAGCTTGAAATAAGTAAAGTTGCACAAAAAGGATGGATGGATGAAAGAAAGAAAGTGCACTCAGTTCCACTTCTCTCCACTTTATTCTCTTCACATCACTCATTGTTCCATGCTGCTGTCAAAGGAGGTGAGAGAACTTAAAAATATTAATAATGCAGTAATGGTACACATGTGGGTAGGTAGAAATAAATAAATAAATAAATAAATAATCAATCAATTTCTTATCATTTTTTTTTTTATAGGGGGGAGTTTCCTTTATATAAATTCAATAACTAAATTATTAATTAATTAATTAATTAATTAATCAATTAAAATGAATATTTTTTTATCAATATTTTTTGGGGGGGGTTTCCTTTAAATAAATAAATAATCTTTAGGATCTTCTGTATTTATCACAGGTTTAAGTACCTTGCTCATGGGAAAGGCGCTATATAAATAAAATTTATTATTAGTATTACTATCACTTTGATGTCCCACTTCTGCTGTTGTCTCTGCGGCTCCTGCTTCATTTTCACCCAAACAACCAGTTTCCACTCCACAACGAAAAGATAAAAAGCTTTTTCAGTCTGTCTTTTAAACCAAAGTTATCAGGGGAGAGCGCGAACGCAGTCCCCCACTACCACAAATTATGCAGTCGAGTTTCCCGCATTTGGGGAAATCGCAGGGGTCAGCACACCCGGAGTGCAATGGATGAGCCTCGCCCTGGGAGAACCACCTTAGTGATCATGGTATCTCCCCTGCCAGGTAAGTATGAGTTGTACAGCCCGGCGCTCAACCTCCCTCTTCCGCGGCTTCATCGCTCGCCGGCGGGCGACGTGCCCCGCCGTCCTCGAACCTTCGTGGTCCTTCGGGCTCCTTCGGCCTGCTTCGGGCTCCATCGGCCTCCAGAGCACGCATGCGCACGAGCGAGCAGCTGGCCTGACGCCCCTGTGCTCCGTGACCCGGATGATGGGGTTGCACCGACCTCACCTCCTTGATTAGACAGGTTTCGGCAGAAGAACCCGAGGTGCACTTCGCTCTTATACAAACCAGCCACCCATCTCTGGAGCTTATTGGCTGGAAGAGAAACAGAAGGGGTAGACACTGGGCGGGACGCTGAATGAGAAACAGCCGCCCAACAGCGTGGACAGGCGGCTGGAGGCAAATCTGCGAAAGAGGAAGGCGACCCTGCTTTCCGTAGAGAGAGAGAGAGAGAGAGAGAGAGAGAGAACCCCTCGGCGTGGGCGCTCGCGCACAGCAGCAAAGCACCTTCGGGGAAGGGAGATGTGGGGCAGCGCTGCGTACCCGTCCGAGACGAGAGCCGGTGCTTGCCCTTTGATGCCACTGTGGGATTCCACGTTAGGATGGACACGAGGTTGCCGGCTGTTTCTGGAAGATGCCTCACGTTCTATCTCTCTATCTATCTATCTATCTATCTATCTATACATAAACGTGGGTGGCGGGATTTGGTCGGCGACAGCGAGAGAGCCGACAGAAGGGGTCCAGCATAAAGGATAAAGAACATTCAAATTCAAAAATCATTCTGAAAATTTCAAAAGAAAGAATAAAAATGGAAGAAAGATAGGGGAGAAATAAAACAGAAAAAAAAAAAACATTGGGCTGTCGTTTAGTAAAGAGGGCTTCCAACCTTGCCTATATGGGGAGAGAAAAACTTGCCGCTTTCGTTTACGGCCATACCACCTTGAATACGCCCGATCTCGTCCGATCTCGGAAGCTAAGCAGGGTCGGGCTCGGTTAGTACTTGGATGGGAGACCGCCTGGGAATACCGGGTGCTGTAAGCTTTTGCCTTTCTGCCAGCAGGGGTCACCCTTTTCGCTGTCTTTTTCTTTTCCTCCTTTCACCCGTGTCAGAAAGCTGGCACTTGGCAGCAAGTAAAGCAGCTTGAAATAAGTAAAGTTGCACAAAAAGGATGGATGGATGAAAGAAAGAAAGTGCACTCAGTTCCACTTCTCTCCACTTTATTCTCTTCACATCACTCACTGTTCCATGCTGCTGTCAAAGGAGGTGAGAGAACTTAAAAATATTAATAATGCAGTAATGGTACACATGTGGGTAGGTAGAAATAAATAAATAAATAAATAAATAATCAATCAATTTCTTATCATTTTTTTTTTTATGGGGGGGAGTTTCCTTTATATAAATTCAATAAATAAATAAAATTAATTAATTAAAATTAATATTTTTTTATCATTATTTTTAGGGGGGGTGTTCCTTTAAATAAATAAATAATCTTTAGGATCTTCTGTATTTATCACAGGTTTAAGTACCTTGCTCATGGGAAAGGCGCTATATAAATAAAATTTATTATTAGTATTACTATCACTTTGATGTCCCACTTCTGCTGTTGTCTCTGCGGCTCCTGCTTCATTTTCACCCAAACAACCAGTTTCCACTCCACAACGAAAAGATAAAAAGCTTTTTCAGTCTGTCTTTTGAACCAAAGTTATCAGGGGAGAGCGCGAACGCAGTCCCCCACTACCACAAATTATGCAGTCGAGTTTCCCGCATTTGGGGAAATCGCAGGGGTCAGCACACCCGGAGTGCAATGGATGAGCCTCGCCCTGGGAGAACCACCTTTTTTTTTTGTGCTAATCGCTTTATTCAATTAAAACAAATTAGTTACTTTTTTCTGTCCCGGTTTCCATGTGAACTCCATGACTGTTCCATGGCTTCCATTTGGAATTTTCGATTTTGTGATTCATTCATAAAACATTTCAACCCAATAAAAACAACACATAAAAAATGTAAAAGTTTTTTTTCACACTTACTTTTCGCCAGGGGTGGTCATCCTTTTCAGGTCCTTGATGGATTCGAGGAGTTCTATTTTTTCTTTGGCCATCTGTAAAACACTTGCAATGGGGAGAAGTTTCTCTTTCTTTGTGTATATCTGTCTTCTGACCCAGATCGCCTCTTTTATATAATTTATTCTGACCCATTTTTCCCTACTCACATTTTGTTTTTTTGGCCTGCCAAACATTACTATTTCTTTGTCAATTTGCCCTTCCACTATTTTTTCTGTCCTTACTTTATTCCACACTAATTGTGCCTTCTTACATTCGTATAGTACATGCTTGGCAATTTCAATTTCTTTACATTGTGGGTAAGGACATTTTGTGTTTTTCACTGATTTCCTTTTGAACAAATTGTTATTTGTCTGGAGAATATCGTGTACGGCCTGCCATGCTATGTCCTTCAAATTATTTGGGAGATAATTACTTGATATAACGTCCCATATTTTTTCAGATTCTATTTTAGATGTTTCTTTAAGCCATGTGGCCGATTTCTTGTCCTTTGCTGTTTTCACGACTAATCTCCAGTTTTTTCTTTCCCTCCTTCTTTTCGAAAATTGTTATTTTCTAAACAATTAATTATGGATTTGTAAATTTTGGCGGTGTTAAAGGCATACGGTCTTTTGTTGGTAGTTTTACATAAATTATATTTCCTTAGCACCCCTCCCATCATGTATCTGGCCATATCCGCGACCTTCCCACTCCTTTCCTCCTTTCTCTAATTAGTTTAATATATGCAAATGTGTAGCGGAGTTTCAGAAGATTTTGTAAATCAGGAAGATCCTTCCCTCCTTTCATTTTCACTAGGGTTTCTCTTTTTAATCTTTCCCATTTTGACCCCCAGAAGAAATAAAAACATTGTCTTTCAATCTTTTTGAGGATCTCTCTCCTTGGTAGATATATTGTTGCCCAAAAAATCAATTTTGGCAGGATAATTGACTTGAGGAGGAGGATTTTCCCCTCATAGCTGAGGTTCCTCAATTTCCACATCCCCGTTGTTTGATTGACGTATCTGCATGTTCTCTTCCAATCTTTTTCCCCTTCCTTCTTACTCCCAAACCAGATTCCTAATATCTTTATTGGTTTTCTATGGGTTTTTACTTTGGGATTTGTATCCTCTGACCATTTCCCTTGAACACGACACTCTGTTTTCTTCCAGTTTATTTTCGTACCAGCAACTTTACAAAATCACTCCGTTGTTTGTAGTGCTACTGATTGCGACAATTGTTATGTCGTCCATGTACATTATACATTTAGCTTCTTTTTCTTCACTTCCGGGGATTTCTATCCCCTTGATGTCTTGAGTTTTCCTGATCATTGTTGCCAGGCCTTCGATTGCGAGGACAAATAAAATTGCGGAAAGTGGGCATCCTTGTCGTACGCCTCTTACAATCTTAATCTCCTTCGTTAAATGCCCGTTTATCAATACTTTACTTGTTATCCCTTGGTAGCATTTCTGGATCACCTTTATGATATGTTTGGGTATGTCAAATCTTTCCAGGGTTTCCCACAAAAATTCATGATTAATGGAATCAAAAGCCTTCTCCATATCAATATTTAAAAGTCCTACAGATAAATTCCGCTCTTTTGCGCACTCTAAAATGTCTCTAACTAAAATCAAAATGTCACTTATGGACCGTCCAGGAACTGCACACACCTGATCTTCTTGAATAATGTCACCCAGGACTTCCCTAAAACGATTTGCTAGGACCTTAGTTAGCACTTTGTAGTCATGGCATAACAGGGTTATCGGCCTCCAGTTGGTGATTTCTGATTTGTCCCCATCTTTTGGGATCAGGGTGATGATTCCATTCTTCCATGATTTCGGGCCCTCTTCTGCTCTTAATATTTCTTGAAAGATCTCCAATATATCTTCTCTAATTAAATGCTAGAAGGTGGTATAAAAATCTGCCGTTAAGCCGTCTGAGCCCGGTGTCTTGTTCTTCTTCATGGTCTTCACTGCTTTTTTGAGTTCGCTCATTTTGAACTCCTCTACCATTTCTTTCCGTTGTTGTTGTGTGATGTTCCGGTCAATCTCGTTAAGCACTTCTTCTTTTTGGATTTCCCTATTTTTGAAGCTGTATAGCTCTCCAAAGAAGGTTTCTACAATCTGCTGTTTTTTTGTTTCTTCTGTTTGTAGATTCACTTCTTCGTCTTTCAGGAAATCTATGCTGCTGTTTTTCGTTCTTTGTTTTATTTTTTTAAAGAAGAATCATGTACACTTCTCGTCCTCTTCTAAGTACTGGACCCTACTTTGGAACTTCAGTTTCTCTTCCTTTTTTTTGTAGATGTCCATCATCTCTGACTTTATCTGCTCCACTTGTCTATATGCCTATATGCTTCCTCCAGTTCTTCTTGTAGTACCACTAAATGTTCCTTCTCCCTCTTACTTTTTTCCTATCCTTTCCTTTGAAAGAATAGCTTGGCCCTAAATTTAATGATGTCCCACCATTCTCCTCTTGTCCTACACCCTTCTTTTAGGGTTTCCCATTGTTTGTATTTGTATTCAAAATCGGTTCTAATTTCCTTGTCTTCTAGTAATAGCGCGTTTAGTTTCCAAAACCCTTTCCCTCTATTGTCCCTGTTTTTTCCCTCACATTCTGATAAAATAATGTTATGGTCAGAAAAACAGGTCGGTCTAATTGGAAAACTTTTAATTCTATATCTCGCGCTACTTAAAATGTAGTCTATTCTTGATCACCAGTTCCCCCCTTCCGCTCTCCATGTGTATCCTTCCTTGTCCTTTTCAATCTCTCTATAGTTATCTTTTATTTGGAAGTCTTTCATCATGTTGATTAGGAACCTGGATGTTTTATCCAAGGATCTTTTCCTTTTGGACTCTATTTGGCAGTTGAAGTCCCCCGCTATTATGACATCTTCCATTCCTTGTAATTCTGCCCTTAACTTCTGAAAGACTTCCATTCTCTCGTTGGTTTGTGGAGGTGCATATATATTTACAATATTGTGCTTTCTTCCATCTACTTTAACAATTAGGGTAGCTATTCTTCCCTGGAGAATAATCTCAAAACTTACTACTTCAATGTTTTTGTTTTTAATTAAAAACCCTATTCCCGCACTCTTATTTTCATTTGAGCCAGAAAAAAAAGCTTCCCCTCCTTTCCACCCTTCTTCGAATTTTGAATACGACCTCTGAAAGAGGAGGCCACATTGTTGAATACAGATGATGTCAGCTTCTGTCTCTTGAAGGGCTCTAAACACAATTTCCCTTTTGCTTCCCCTCTTGAAGCTTCTAACATTGATTGAAGCGATTCTCATGGGGTTTTTGATTATTTTGTTGTCTTCTTTCTTTCTTCTTCTTCTGGCCTCTTCTTTTTATTTCTGTCGCTCTCTTGAGTGCGTGTTCTCTTTTTATTTTGCTCTTTCATCAGGGTGATTTTGGAGAAGGCTTCGACCGATTCTTTTTTTAGGAAGGTCGCCTTTGGGCTGGCCGTTGCCTCTTCACTATCCTTTCTCTCAGCTTGTTCACTGCTTTCTTGGACTATTTGGTACCAGTCCGTAATCCCTGCATTGTCATTATCTATTATAGGTATTAAGGGTGAGCTTAATAATATGTTGGTCATCTCCTCTAGTTCCAACTGGATGTTCCCCAAACTGTCTTGCATCTTCTGTTCTCTGCTACCTAGGGATGAGACTTTCTCTTCGTCTTCTTTCTTATTTATCTCTTTCACAGTCTGATTCTCTCTTGGAAACTCACTACCTTCTATTAGGCTTTTAAGCTTTTCATGACTTCCGATGGGTGTTTGAAACAGCACAACGCTATTTCCCCCTTCGTCTTTGCTTACTTCCTCTTCTTCTACCTCCTCTTCCTCTCTTCTTAATTGGACACTAATTGTCTCAACCTTTTTACACTTGTTTGCGTATGATAACGGGCAACTTCTAAAGCTGTGGGTTTTTTCCCCCACACAGGTGACACATTATTTTCTCTCGACAATTCCTCGTCAGGTGACCCAACTCTCCACAATTCTTACATTTCTCTTGTTTACAGTCAGCTGCTACGTGCCCTTCCTGCTCGCATTTTCTGCACATTTTCGGTTGACCACTATAGAAGATTATCCCTCTTATAGCACCAATTTGTATAGTTGGTGGTAGGTGTTTGAGGTCTCCTTCCTCACTAACTTTCAATTTTACCTGAAAGTTGTAATACCCTGTTTTAATTCCGTACCCGTCCCTTCCTGCTATCCTTCTCTCCACTCTACAAAATCTTCCTAACCACTGTTGAATGTCTTCAATTCTTATTTTTTCGGATAGCATGGCGACAGTAATGGATTTCGTCTCTCGCTGTGCTAGAGACTGCATTGTCATATCTATTAACACCACTTCTGATTCCCTTTTCTCCCTCCAAACCTTAATACATCTTTCCACCAACATGCTATTCGTAAAGACCACCTCAAAAGTTTGTGTATCTGGGAGTGCAAAAATAAAATCGACTTGCCTGGGTAGAAAGCCAAGAATTCCCAGCACAATGGTGGTGGTGAATGTTTTCCTGTCCATCTTTTTCTCGTTCATCAGCTGGAACCGCACAGCATTCTTTCGGTCTTCTTCTGGAACCATCCTCGAAACGTGGGGTCCTCTCGTCAAATTAATGGAAATCTCAGTTGTCCTCTTCTTCGTCTGCTTCTTCTACCATAGAAACTGTGGAACACAACCTGCAAATTTAAACCGTCGCACACCCAAGGGCTGAAAAAGTGGTGGACCTGCCAAACTACTTATGAAACCAAGGGCCGTGAGGCGTTCCCTATACCAAACAGGAGAGAAAGATATCTCCCCTGCCAGGTAAGCATGAGTTGTATAGCCCGGCGCTCAACCTCCCTCTTCCGCGGCTTCATCGCTCGCCGGCGGGCGATGTGCATTGCAGTCCTCGCTCCTTCGGGCTCCTTTGGCCTCCGGAGCGCGCATGCGCACGAGCCAGCAGCTGACCTGACGCCCGTGTGCTCTGTGACCCGGATGATGGGGTTGCACCGACCTCACCTCCTTGATTAGACAGGTTTCGCCAGAAAAACCCAAGGTGCACCTCGCTCTTATGCAAATCATTTTTCACTTACATTTAATTTTTCTTTTCAGTTTCTTAGCTTTGAGCACACACACAAAGTCTGGCCAATTTGCTAATCCACTGTAACCCATCACCATTTCACCAATATTTTTAAACTTTTTTTTTTTTTTATACTACTTTGTTTCCTTGTCCTTCTTTTATCCTCCATTCTTCCACTACTTCTTTTTCACATTTCTGTAACAATCTCTGAATTGTTATATTCCTGTTATTAATCACCAATTCATTTCTCCACCACCACATATTTTCCTTTATTATATTAATTATTTTCCATTCCTTTATTGGCATTTTAATATCTAAATCTTTCCCTACTAACCCATACAACACACCTTCTCTTGTAATGTCCTCTTTTCCTAACTTCCCTTCCCATATCTTTAATACCTCATTCCACACATCTTGAGCCTTTTTGCATTTCCAAAACACATGCTCTGATGTTTCGACCTCTAAACAATTTTCCCTCGGACATATAGAACTTTTCGCAACTCTTCTTTTGTACATGGCCGCCTGCGTCGGTAAGATTTCATGTACTGTCATCCACCCGAGATCCTTTTGTTTATTTATTAATCCTTTGTCTCCATTTTGCTGCCACACTGTTTTTGCTTGCTGTTCAGTAAGCTTTTGGATTTTCATTACTGTTTCATCTTTTCCTATGTATTTGTTAAGATCGCTTTTCTTTTCCCAAATTTTGGGATCTCCTTCATCCCATGAATATCTTTTAACAAATTTTACTATTATTATTTTATAATTTTTTGGCATATTGAAAGCAGTAGGTCTATTACTTGGCATTTTTAATAATTTTGCTTTTCTCAGTTCTATACCTAGCAAATATCTAATCATGTCTGCCAACTTCCCTGTCTTATTTAACACCATATTAACAACAGTTGCTGTGTGTCTTAACACCAACTCCATTTCTATATTCGGAAACCCTTTCCCTCCATTTTCTCTTCTTTTCATTACCTTACTTCTTGTCAATTTTTCACATTTTGACGCCCATAAAAACACAAAACACGTTTTTATAATCCTTCTTAATATTTTCTTTGGTGGAAAAAAAACATTAGCTAAATAAGATAATTTTGGGATTATCACTGCCTTCATCAGCAATATCTTCCCTTCCATTGACAAGTTCCTTAACCTCCAAAACCCTGTTTTTTTGTTTATCTTTTTTTCCATTTCTTTCCATTCCCTTCTTTCTGTGCTTTTGTCCCCAAATCGTGTCCCCAATACTTTCACCATATTTGTTAACCTTATTCTTCCTAATGGTTTCTCTTTCCATTTCCCCAAGAGGACGCATTCACTTTTACTTAAATTTAAATTTGATCCCCTACAGAACACTTCTGTATGTTCTATTACTCTATTTATACTCAGTGTATCTCGTACTATTGTTGTTATATCATCCATATATGCCAACACCTTTATTTGTTGTCCCCCACTTCATGGTACTTCAACTCCTCTTATATTTATGTCACTTCTGATCTTATTTATTAAGGGTTCTATACACAAAATAAACAACACTGCTGTCTTACTCCACATTTCACCTCTATCTCCTCTGTTAATTTATTATTTACTTTTATCTGACTTCTTATATCTTTGTATACCACTTTTATCCAGCCCAAGAAACCTTCGGGAACTCCCATTTTTTGGAGTATCTGCCACATATATTTATGAGCAATTCTATCGAAAGCTTTCTCCAGATCTAAATTTATTATCCCAACATCCAAGTTTCTCTCTCTCATAAAATTAACACAGTCTCTTAAGACACACAAATTATCTGCTGCACTTCTCCCCTGTACCACCCATGCCTGTTCTTCTTTTATTACACTTTCAATATTTATTTTTAATCTATTTGCCAACACTCTTGTCAATATCTTGTAGTCATGACACAGCAGCGTAATTGGTCTCCAGTCTTTTATATCCTTTGTTTCCTCCTGTTTTGGAATAAGCGTGATTATTCCTCTTTTCATTGTTTCTGTCATTTCTTTGTCTTTTAAAATTTCTATAAACAAACTATGCATGTCGTTTCTTATTATATCCCAGAATTCAGAATAAAATTCTATAGGCAAACCGTCTTTCCCTGGAGTTTTCCCTCTGCTACACATTTTAACAGCTGACTCCACTTCTTTCATTTCTATTTCTCGACACAAGCTTTGTTTTTGTTCTTCTGTGAATCCTTGGTCAATCATCTTTGTCATTTGGTCGATCTCCTCCATGTTGATTTCTTTCTCTCTATAAATTTCTCCAGGGCCGGCCCTAACAATTGCGGGGCCCTATGCGAAACGGATTGCGCGGGGCCCAGTCGGGGTAGGGATAAGGATAATAAGTGAAAATTAAGATTTTGTATTAGAAAATAAATTTGTCTTTGCATTTTATTCATTCTTTACTAAGTACAAAATCACGATCAAATTAACTTTACTTTACGAGCCTTGCGTGTAGCGAAGTCATACAGTATATCATCAAAATTTTGTTTCCTACATAGATCACGCTCAATAGCAAGAATTGCCAAATTGTTCAATCTATCTTCGTGAATTGTTGACCTCAAGTAATTCTTGATTAGTTTGAGGCGCGAGAAGCTTCTTTCACCAGATGCCACAGTTAAAAAAATGAAAAATGAAAAAAATAAAGTATTTACTGATTTATTACGTCGTTATTGCATTTGATTACGTGATTTAACGTTTGAACGACAATTTGCATTTATGTCACGTTTGCATTTGATTACGAGTAAATAAAATTAAAAAAAAATACCTTAAGTCTACCAATTTAGGGGAACTTGAGGTAAGATGAACCACTTTTTAAAATTCCTTGTCAAATCCACATTTTTTGCTTTTTACCAGTAATTTTCAGTCAAATTATTGTTAATGATCTGCATATGCATGCGCTTGTCGCTTAGGGATGAATCGGTACGTTTTGAGCAAGTGTTTGTGAAAAAAATTTTTTTTTATCTTACCCCTACTACGAGTAAGATGAAACAATCGTTTGGGTAGACGAATCACATTATTTTATTTTGTAAAACTATCTTAAACATTTGAAATGAGAGACTATTCATAAAACAAATTGTATAAAGATACAAGTTGACGTGCCGATGATTCTATGGCTGACTGTTAACATAGGGTGGGTTATCAATGTACAGGATCTTCGAATTTTATACAACGCTTGTTTCTGAGGAACAAGCTTTACTCACCGGTGAAAAAATCTTCGTCTGACAGAAAAGACAAAATTTAAACCACTGCCGGTAAATTTCAAACTATTCATCCAAAAAATCGATAATAGCAAATAGCAAATAGCTCCTCCTATTTGATTGGTTTCATTGAGCTGAGCCATCATAAGGTTAAGAACGGTGTCTGTTTCATCTTATTCCAAGTTCCCCTAAGTGACGAGTTTAGAGATAAAGCACCCTAGCAGCTACAATTTTTCTTCAATTTTATTTACTTGTCGTAATCACTTGAAACAACGACTTAATAGATAAAAAACACTGTAAAAACATAAAAACAGAATAAACACGCTGACCTATACATGATTATAAGTTATAATGGTTTAATTTAATAATTTACACCTAGAATTAGCGCGGGGCCTATGAAAGTGCGGGGCCCACTGCGGCCGCATAGGTTGCAGTGGCCTAAGGCCGGCCCTGAATTTCTCTATAATAAGTCAGAACTATTTCCTTTATTTCTTTATTTTCTCTTTTACTATTTTCATCGTTGTCAATTAATTCTACTATTTTGGCCTTTTTCCTCCTCTCCTTTACTTTTTTAAAGAAGTATCGAGAGCACTTCTCTCCTTCTTCTTGTTCTTGAACTCTACTGTGAAATTTAATCTTTTCTTTTGTACACTTTTTCTAATTCTTCTTTTATTGCCCTAATTTCTGTTTCTATTTTGTCATCATAGCCCTCAATTTCATATAGACGTTCAAGTCTTTCCTGCAATTTTTTTGTTTCTTCTTTCTCTTTCATCGCCCTTTCTTTGCCCTTTTTTTGAAAGAACTCCTTTGTATTTTTCTTCAACAACTCCCACCATTCTTTCTGCGTCCCGCACCATTCTTTTAAGGTTGTCCACCTTTTATAATATTTCTCATACTCCTCTTCTTATCTTCTAACAATTTCACATTTAGATTCCATACAATATCTCTTATTTCTTCTTTACTCCCTTTTTCTAATTCCACTGCCAGCATGCTATGATCTGAAAAAAAGACTGGCTGCAAATGACACTCCTTTGCTTCATAGTTTTTGTCGATGAAAACATAGTCTATCCGTGAAGTTTTCTCTCCTGCTCCTCTCCAGGTATACCCTTTTTTTTCTCCTTTTACTTTCCGGTACACATCTACCATTTGAAAATCCTTGACAATTTCCTTTAACTTTTTGGAGGTTCGTTCTATTTGCTTGTTTTTTCCTTGCTCACTTGAGCAATTAAAATCCCCCACCACAATTAGGTTATTTTCATTTACCATTATTTGTTCTAGGATCTGTAGAGTCTCCATTCTTTGAACTGGAATTGTTGGTGCATATATATTTATTAAATTAATCCTATTGTTTCCCTTCGCCAATTTTACTTTTATTATCCTCCCCTTTACTATTTCTTCAATTTTTTTTATTTCTATCTCTCGATTCCTTATAAGAATCCCAAGTCCAGCGTTCTTATTTTCATTTGTTCCCGAAAAAAGTGCCATGCCTTCTTCCCAATCTTCCTCATAACTTTTATACGATACTTCATGTGGTAACCCACATTCTTGTAAACAAATTATATCTGCAGGGATATCCTTCAGAAAGGAGAAAACTATTCTCCTCCTCTCCTTTCTCTTAATACTCCTTACATTAATTGTTACTATTTTTACTTTTATTTTTTCTTCCCGGTATTTTGTTCTACCTCACCTCCTATTTTTCCTCTATTTGCTGCTGTTACATTCTTCTTTATTTTTGGGCTGCTTTTCTCTCTGTTTTCCACTCCTCCACTCCTTTCATTCAATTAAAATTAATATTTTTTTATCATTATTTTTGGGGGGGGGGGTTTCCTTTACATAAATAAATAAATAATCTTTAGGATCTTCTGTATTTATCACAGGTTTAAGTACCTTACTCATGGGAAAGGCGCTATATAAATAAAATGTATTATTAGTATTACTATCCCTTTGATCTCCCAGTTCTGCTGTTGTCTCAGTGGCTCCTGCTTCACAGTCACCCAAATAACCAGTTTCCACTCCACAACAAATAGCTTTTACAGTCTGTCTTTTGAACCAAAGTTATCAGGGGAGAGCGCGAACGCAGTCCCCCACTACCACAAATTATGCAGTCGAGTTTCCCGCATTTGGGGAAATCGCAGGGGTCAGCACACCCGGAGTGCAATGGATGAGCCTCGCCCTGGGAGAACCTTTTTTTTTTTTTTTTTTCTTCCATGTCTAAATTCCATTACTGAGAACAAACACTATTTTGCTTGTCCTTTTTTCACTTACATTTAATTTTTCTTTTTCAGTTTCTTAGCTTTGAGCACACACACAACGTCTGGCCAATTTGCTAATCCACTGTAACCCATCACCATTTCACCACCGTGACACAACAATTTTTTTTTTTTTTTTTTTTTACTTTATATTAAGAATCTTTACCTTTTTTTCTATGTATTTTTATTTCTTTCTGCTTCTTCTTTTATCTTCCATTCCTCCCGTATCTCTTTTTCACATCTCTGTAACAGTCTTTGTATTGTTATTTTCTTATTATGTATTACTAATTCATTCCTAAACCACCACATATTTTCTTTTATGACACTAACCATTTTCCATTGCCTTATTGACATTTTTTCATTTAGCTCCTTTCCCACCAAACCATATAGTACACCTTCTTTTGTAATATCTTCAATCTCTAAATCCCCTTTCCATTCCCTTCCCACATATCTCCACACCTCTTGTGCATATCTGCAGTTCCAGAATACATGCTCTGCAGTCTCTGCTTCTAAACAATTGTCTCTTGGACACATTTTACTTTTAACCACTCTCCTTTTGTATATAACTGTATTTGTTGGTAAAATTTCATTTACTATCATCCACCCCAAATCTTTTTGTCTATTTGTTAATTCTTTATTTGACGTTTGTTGCCACACTTTTCTTACTTGCTCCTCCGTAAGTGCTTGAATTTTCCTCATTGTTTCCTTTTTTTCTATGTATTTCTTTAATTCTCTTTTTTTTCCCCACATTTTTGAATCTCCTTCCTCCCATTCATACCCTTGTAAACATTTTTTTATAATCTTATAGTGTTTTGGCACATTAAACGCCATAGGTCTGTTATTAGTTATTTTTAACAGTTTCGCTTTTCTTAGTTCCGTCCCTAGTAAATATCTCAACATATCTGCAAATTTTCCTCTTTTATTTATTGCCAAATTCACCACCGTTGCTGTATGTTTTAGTTCCAACTCCTTTTCAATATTTGGAAATCCTTTACCTCCATTTTCTTTGGTCTTCATTACCTGTTTCCTAGCCAGTTTTTCGCACTTTGAATTCCACAGAAATACAAAACAAGTTCTTAAAATCCTTTTTAGTATTTTCTTTGGCGGATAAAAAACAGTTGCTAAATATGATAATTTCGGTAGAATGATTGCTTTAACCAACAATATTTTCCCTTCCATTGTCAAATGTCTCAAACTCCAGACCCCTATTTTTTGATTGCTCTGGTTTAACATTCCTTTCCATTTCTCCTTTTCTGTGTTGACATCTCCAAAAGTAATCCCAAGTACTTTCACCTTATCCGTAAGTCTTATCTTTTCTTTTGGTTCTTCTTTCCATTTTCCCCATATCCTACATTCACATTTTTTTAAGTTTAAATTTGACCCTGAGGCCCTACAAAAACTTTCAGTGTGTTCTATTATTTGCTTTACACTCCAAGCGTCCCTTATTAATACTGTGATGTCATCCATATAAGCTAACAATTTAATCTGCTGCCCTCCACTTCCCGGAACTTCAATTCCTCTTATATTATTGTCATTTCTTATCATATTCAACAAAGGCTCAATACTTAACACAAATAGGACTGCTGACAAAGGACACCCTTGCCGTACTCCACATTCAACTTTTATTTCCTCCGTCAGCCTGTTGTTTACTTTTATTCTACTTCCTATTCCATTATATATTGCCTTTAGCCATCCCACAAATTCTTCTGGCACTCCCATTTTTTGTATTACCTTCCACATATACTGATGTGCGACCTTATCAAAAGCTTTTTCCAAATCTAAGTTGATTAACCCTACATCCAACTTTTTTTCCTTCATTGCGCTAATGCAGTCTCTTATCACACACAGATTTTCTGCAGCGCTCCTCTCCTGTACCACACAAGCCTGTTCTTCTTTTATTATATCCCCCACATATTCTTTCAAACGATTTGCCATGACTCTTGTCAGTATTTTGTAGTCCTGACAAAGTAATGTGATTGGCCTCCAATTTTTAACCTCTTTTTTGTCATCCTGCTTAGGAATAAGCGTTATCACTCCACTTTTCATTGTATTTGTCATTTCACCTTGTTTCAAAATTTCCATAAACAAGACCAGTACATCATTTTTTAAAATCTCCCAAAAGGTCAAATAAAATTCGATCGGTAAGCCGTCAATCCCAGGTGTTTTTCCTCTGCTGCTCATTTTGACAGCCGCTTCAACTTCTTCCATTTTTATTTCCTGACATAACATTTTTCTTCGTTCTTCTGTATAAAATCGATCTATAGTTTTTTCTATATTATCGATATACTCATTCTCAATCTCTTTTTTTCCATACACGTCTCTATAATGATTTAAAACTATTTCCATTATTTCTTTATTTCCTTTTTGGATGTCTCCATTTTTATCCATCATTTCTTCCATTCTTAATTTTTTCCTCCTCTCCTTTGTTTACTTAAAAAAAAATCTGGAGCACTTTTCTCCTTCTTCTTGTTCTCTAACTCTACTTTGAAATTTTATTTTTTCTTCTTTTTTCCTGAATAATTTTTCAAGTTCTTGTTTTATTATTCGTATCTGTGTTTCATTATAATCTTCTCTACTATATTCTCGTTCAAGATTTTCCTGCCATCTTTTTATGTCTTCCTTGTCTTTTTTGCTCTGTTCTCTGCCTTTTTTTTGGAAGAACTCTTTTGTATTTTTCTTCATTAGCTCCCACCACTCTCTTTGTGTCCCACACCATTCTTTTAAAGTTGTCCATCCTTTATAATACTGCTTATACTCCTCTCTTATTTTCTTGTCCTCTAACATTTTTACATTCAACTTCCATTGGAAGTCTTTGGGCTCGTCATCACTCCCTTTTTCTACTTCCACCTTCAACATACAATGATCAGTAAAAAACACTGGCTGCAATTTACATTTCTTTGGTTCATAGGTCTTATCTGTAAAAATATAATCTATTCGAGAGGATTTTTTTCCTACTCCTCTCCACGTAACCCCTTTATCTTTACCTTTCAATTTTCTATATACATCTATCATGTCACAATCTTTAACAATTTCTCCTAGTTTTTTTGATGATTTGTCCATTTGTTGTTCTTTATTTTTTTGTTCATTTGAACAATTAAAATCACCAACAACAATTAGATTTTTTTCATTTGCCATTGTAATTTCTAAGCATCTGAATATTTCCATTCTCTGGACTGGCGTTGTTGGTGCGTATACATTTATCATATTCATAGTATTATTCCCTTTTACCAGTTTTACTTTCATTAATCTCCCTTTTATAATTTCTTGAGATCCTTTTATTTCTATCTCCTTATTCTTTATTAATACCCCTATTCCTGCATTTTTATTTTCATTCGTTCCTGAAAATACTGAGTTACCTTCTTTCCAATCCTTCGCATACTTTTCATATGATTTTTCGCACGGTAAACTACATTCTTGTAGACAAAAAACATCTGCCGAAATATCTTTCAGAAAAGAAAAAACAATTCTTCTCCTCTCTTTCCTCTGGATACTTCTGACATTAATTGTTACTATTTTCAATTTCATTTTTTCTTCCCAGTGTTTTTTTCTACCTCCCCTTCTATTCTCCCCTTATTTACTCCCGCTGCATTTTTCTTGGCTTTTTTTATGCCTTTTCTCTCTACTTTCCACTCATCTACTCCCTTCGTTCCTGTTGTGGACAAGAACCCTTCCATATCTTTAGTTTCTAAAAAGGATGGTGTTGTTCCCCATTCTTGGCATATTTTCTCCATTTCTTCCACCTTTCCAGAATTTCCTGGAGATAGTAAGTCAGGGCCCCGTTTCCGTTGTAACGTGGGGTTAATTTGCATTTCCCCCATTTCTTCTCTCATCTTCTCCTGCACTATACTTTCTACCATCGCCTTTGGCGGTGATTGGCATACACTTGCAGTGCCACTCAATATTTCCATTATTTCTTCCGTGTGGAAGAGTATATCCTGCGAATACTGGTCAATCCTGCTTTCAGCACTGTCTTTTTCTGTCTTGTCTTCCATAAAATTCCACACATCACTCTCTCCACAACTCTTTACCTCTTCTTTTTCTTCCTCCATCTTTCCGGTTGTCGGTTCTGGATGTTCTTTACCATTTGTTCTCCTTTCACCTCCTAGTTTTTCCTCTCTCTGCCTTTCTTCCCATTCCATCTCCTCTTCTGATTCTTCATCCAGCAGTGCTATGACTTTATCAGTCTTATTTACTTTAACAATATTCGCATATGAGACAGGGCAGTCCTTAAAGGCATGTGCCTCCTGTCCACATAAATTGCAGATTATTTGTTTTCTACACTCCCTGGTGCTATGTCCTTCTTCTTTACAGTTCCGACATTTTACTACTATGCATTCCAAAACCTTGTGACCCTCCTTACCACACCTCCTACACACTTGAGGCTGGCCAGGATAGAACACATGTCCTCTCACTGCTCCTATCTGTATAACGGGGGGCAGGTGTATCACCCGATCTGTGTCCCTCTCTTTCTTCAAAATTATATCAAATTTATACAGCCCATTCTTAATACCGTCATCATCAGTCATCTGCATACTACTCTTGACATCACAATACTGCAATAACCATGTGGAAATATCTTGAATTTTAACTTTTTCTGTATACATGATAACATTTACTTTTTTGTCAAGTGTATCACTCAACGGGACGATCAAAAATTTATCCAAAATCAAGTTCACCTCTTTCTTCCTCTCTACTGTTCGCACACATTTGTCATACAAATATCTTGTCTTAAAAACCACTTCAAAAGTAGTTTTTCCTGGAAAGGCAAATAGAAAATCAATCTCACCAGGGATGAACTTTAAAGTCTTCTCCAAGACCTCAATACTGAACTCTTTTCTCTCCATTTGTTCTTCCTTCAGCTCAAAACGAACCACGTTCCTCCTCTCTCTCCCATCAATTGGAATCCGTGATGCTGGTCTTCCTCCTCCTCCTCCTCTTCCAACTTCCGATCCATCTTCTCTCTCCAATCCCATTCTTCTGTTGGAACTACCAAGTAACACCATTTCCGCCATCCTTCTCCTAAAAATTGAATTTGCCGCGCACCAAGGGAAACAGAAAAACAGGGTGGTGGACAAGCCAACCTACCCAGCTCTGGATCGAAGGCCGTGGGGCGCTCCCTACACCTGACAGCGAAGAACCAAAGGTATCTCCCCTACCAGGTAAGTATGAGTTGTACAGCCCGGCGCTCAACCTCCCTCTTCCGCGGCTTCATCGCTCGCCGGCGGGCGACGTGCCCCGCCGTCCTCGGACCTTCGGGGTCCTTCGGCCTGCTTCGGGCTGCATCGGCCTCCAGAGCACGCATGCGCACGAGCGAGCAGCTGACCTGACGCCCGTGTGCTCCGTGACCCGGATGATGGGGTTGCACCGACCTCACCTCCTTGATTAGACAGGTTTCGCCAGCAAACCCAAGGTGCACCTCGCTCTTATGCAAACCAACCACCCATCTCGGGAGCTTATTGGCTGGAAGAGAAATAGAAGAGGAAGAGACTGGGCGGGACGCTGAATGAGAAACAGCCGCCCAACAGCTGGGACAGGCGGCAGGAGGCAAAGCTGCGAAAGAGGAAGGAGACCCTGTGCTCTGGAGGGAGAGAGAGAGAGAGAGAAAGAACCCCTCGGCATGGGCGCTCGCGCACAGCAGCGAAGCACCCTCGGGAAGGGAGATGTGGGGCAGCGCTGCGTACACGTCCGAGACGAGAGCCGGTGCTTGCCCTTTGATGCCACTGTGGGATTCCACGTTAGGAAGGACACGAGGTTGCCGGCTATATCTGGAAGATGCCTCCCTATCTATCTATCTATCTATCTATCTATCTATCCACGGGGGTGGCGGGATTTGGTCGGCGACAGCGCGAGAGCCGACAGAAGGGGACCAGCATAAAGGATAAAGAACATTTAAATTGAAAAATCATTCTGAAAATTTCAAAAGAAACAATAAAAATGGAAGAAAGATAAGGGAGAAATAAAACAGAAAAAAAAAAAAACATTGGGCTGTCGTTTAGTAAAGAGGGCTTCCAACCTTGCCTATATTGGGAGAGAAAATCTTGCTGTTCTCGTTTACGGCCATACCACCTTGAATACGCCCGATCTCGTCCGATCTCGGAAGCTAAGCAGGGTCAGGCTTGGTTAGTACTTGGATGGGAGACCGCCTGGGAATACCGAGTGCTGTAAGCTTTTGCCTTTCTGCCAGCAGGGGTCACCCTTTTCCCTGTCTTTTTCTTTTCCTCCTTTCACCCGTGTCAGAAAGTTGGCACTTGGCAGCAAGTAAAGCAGCTTGAAATAAGTAAAGTTGCACAAAAAGGATGGATGGATGAAAGAAAGAAAGAAAGTGCACTCAGTTCCACTTCTCTCCACTTTATTCTCTTCACATCACTCACTGTTCCATTCTGCTGTCAAAGGAGGTGAGAGAGCTTAAAAATATTAATAATGCAGTAATGATACACATGTGGGTAGGTAGAAATAACTAAATAAATAAATTATTTAATATTTTTTATCATTATTTTTACAGGGGGAGTTTCCTTTATATAAATTCAATAAATAAATAAATTAATTAATTAAAATTAATATTTTTTTATCATTATTTTTAGGGGGCGTTCCTTTAAATAATCAATCTTTAGGAACTTCTGTATTTATCACAGGTTTAAGTACCTTGCTCATGGGAAAGGTGCTATATAAATAAAATGTATGTATTATTATTATTAGTTTTATCACTTTGATCTCCCACTTCTGCTGTTGTCTCATTGGCTCCTGCTTCATAGTCACCCAAATAACCAGTTTCCACTCCACAACGAAAAGATGAAAAACTTTTTCAGTCTGTCTTTTGAACCGAGGTTATCAGGGGAGAGCGCGAACGCAGTCCCCCACTACCACAAATTATGCAGTCGAGTTTCCCGCATTTGGGGAAATCGCAGGGGTCAGCACACCCGGAGTGCAATGGATGAGCCTCGCCCTGGGAGAACCACCTTTTTTTTTTTGTGCTAATCGCTTTATTCAATTAAAACAAATTAGTTACTTTTTTCTGTCCCGGTTTCCATGTGAACTCCATGACTGTTCCATGGCTTCCATTTGGAATTTTCGATTTTGTGATTCATTCATAAAACATTTCAACCCAATAAAAACAACACATAAAAAATGTAAAAGTTTTTTTTCACACTTACTTTGCCCCAGGGGTGGTCATCCTTTTCAGGTCCTTGATGGATTCGAGGAGTTCTATTTTTTCTTTGGCCATCTGTAAAACACTTGCAATGGGGAGAAGTTTCTCTTTCTTTGTGTATATCTGTCTTCTGACCCAGATCGCCTCTTTTATATAATTTATTCTGACCCATTTTTCCCTACTCACATTTTGTTTTTTTGGCCTGCCAAACATTACTATTTCTTTGTCAATTTGCCCTTCCACTATTTTTTCTGTCCTTACTTTATTCCACACTAATTGTGCCTTCTTACATTCGTATAGTACATGCTTGGCAATTTCAATTTCTTTACATTGTGGGTAAGGACATTTTGCGTTTTTCACTGATTTCCTTTTGAACAAATTGTTATTTGTCTGGAGAATATCGTGTACGGCCTGCCATGCTATGTCCTTCAAATTATTTGGGAGATAATTACTTGATATAACGTCCCATATTTTTTCAGATTCTATTTTAGATGTTTCTTTAAGCCATGTGGCCGATTTCTTGTCCTTTGCTGTTTTCACGACTAATCTCCAGTTTTTTCTTTCCCTCCTTCTTTTCGAAAATTGTTATTTTCTAAACAATTAATTATGGATTTGTAAATTTTGGCGGTGTTAAAGGCATACGGTCTTTTGTTGGTAGTTTTACATAAATTATATTTCCTTAGCACCCCTCCCATCATGTATCTGGCCATATCCGCGACCTTCCCACTCCTTTCCTCCTTTCTCTAATTAGTTTAATATATGCAAATGTGTAGCGGAGTTTCAGAAGATTTTGTAAATCAGGAAGATCCTTCCCTCCTTTCATTTTCACTAGGGTTTCTCTTTTTAATCTTTCCCATTTTGACCCCCAGAAGAAATAAAAACATTGTCTTTCAATCTTTTTTGAGGATCTCTCTCCTTGGTAGATATATTGTTGCCCAAAAAATCAATTTTGGCAGGATAATTGACTTGAGGAGGAGGATTTTCCCCTCATAGCTGAGGTTCCTCAATTTCCACATCCCCGTTGTTTGATTGACGTATCTGCATGTTCTCTTCCAATCTTTTTCCCCTTCCTTCTTACTCCCAAACCAAATTCCTAATATCTTTATTGGTTTTCTATGGGTTTTTACTTTGGGATTTGTATCCTCTGACCATTTCCCTTGAACACGACACTCTGTTTTCTTCCAGTTTATTTTCGTACCAGCAACTTTACAAAATCACTCCGTTGTTTGTAGTGCTACTGATTGCGACAATTGTTATGTCGTCCATGTACATTATACATTTAGCTTCTTTTTCTTCACTTCCGGGGATTTCTATCCCCTTGATGTCTTGAGTTTTCCTGATCATTGTTGCCAGGCCTTCGATTGCGAGGACAAATAAAATTGCGGAAAGTGGGCATCCTTGTCGTACACCTCTTACAATCTTAATCTCCTTCGTTAAATGCCCGTTTATCAATACTTTACTTGTTATCCCTTGGTAGCATTTCTGGATCACCT
>NC_041398.2:22899679-22960884 GCF_900747795.2 Erpetoichthys calabaricus | reverse complement strand
CAGCAGAAGTGGGACATCAAAGTGATAGTAATACTAATAATACATTTTATTTATATAGCGCCTTTCCCATGAGCAAGGTACTTAAACCTGTGATAAATACAGAAGATCCTAAAGATTATTTATTTATTTAAAGGAACACCCCCCCCCTAAAAATAATGATAAAAAAATATTAATTTTAATTGATTAATTAATTAATTAATTAATTAATAATTTAGTTATTGAATTTATATAAAGGAAACTCCCCCCATAAAAAAAAAAAATGATAAGAAATTGATTGATTATTTATTTATTTATTTCTACCTACCCACATGTGTACCATTACTGCATTATTAATATTTTTAAGTTCTCTCACCTCCTTTGACAGCAGCATGGAACAGTGAGTGATGTGAAGAGAATAAAGTGGAGAGAAGTGGAACTGAGTGCACTTTCTTTCTTTCATCCATCCATCCTTTTTGTGCAACTTTACTTATTTCAAGCTGCTTTACTTGCTGCCAAGTGCCAGCTTTCTGACACGGGTGAAAGGAGGAAAAGAAAAAGACAGCGAAAAGGGTGACCCCTGCTGGCAGAAAGGCAAAAGCTTACAGCACCCGGTATTCCCAGGCGGTCTCCCATCCAAGTACTAACCGAGCCCGACCCTGCTTAGCTTCCGAGATCGGACGAGATCGGGCGTATTCAAGGTGGTATGGCCGTAAACGAAAGCGGCAAGTTTTTCTCTCCCCATATAGGCAAGGTTGGAAGCCCTCTTTACTAAACGACAGCCCAATGTTTTTTTTTTTTTCTGTTTTATTTCTCCCCTATCTTTCTTCCATTTTTATTCTTTCTTTTGAAATTTTCAGAATGATTTTTGAATTTGAATGTTCTTTATCCTTTATGCTGGACCCCTTCTGTCGGCTCTCTCGCTGTCGCCGACCAAATCCCGCCACCCACGTTTATGTATAGATAGATAGATAGATAGATACATAGAGAGATAGAACGTGAGGCATCTTCCAGAAACAGCCGGCAACCTCGTGTCCATCCTAACGTGGAATCCCACAGTGGCATCAAAGGGCAAGCACCGGCTGTCATCTCGGACGGGTATGCTGCGCTGTCCCGCATCTCCCTTCCCCGAAGGTGCTTTGCTGCTGTGCGCAAGCGCCCACGCCGAGGGGTTCTCTATCTCTCTCTCTCTCTCTCTCTCGATCTCTCTCTCTCTCTCTACGGAAAGCAGGGTCGCCTTCCTCTTTCGCAGGTTTTCCTCCAGCCGCATGTCCACGCTGTTGGGCGGCTGTTTCTCATTCAGCGTCCCACCCAGTGTCCCCTGATAACTTTGGTTCAAAAGACAGACTGAAAAAGCTTTTTATCTTTTCGTTGTGGAGTGGAAACTGGTTGTTTGGGTGAAAATGAAGCAGGAGCCAATGAGACAACAGCAGAAGTGGGACATCAAAGTGATAGTAATACTAATAATACATTGTATTTATATAGCGCCTTTCCCATGAGCAAGGTACTTAAACCTGTGATAAATACAGAAGATCCTAAAGATTATTTATTTATTTAAAGGAACACCCCCCCCCTAAAAATAATGATAAAAAAATATTAATTTTAATTGATTAATTAATTAATTAATTAATTAATAATTTAGTTATTGAATTTATATAAAGGAAACTCCCCCCATAAAAAAAAAAAAATGATAAGAAATTGATTGATTATTTATTTATTTATTTCTACCTACCCACATGTGTACCATTACTGCATTATTAATATTTTTAAGTTCTCTCACCTCCTTTGACAGCAGCATGGAACAGTGAGTGATGTGAAGAGAATAAAGTGGAGAGAAGTGGAACTGAGTGCACTTTCTTTCTTTCATCCATCCATCCTTTTTGTGCAACTTTACTTATTTCAAGCTGCTTTACTTGCTGCCAAGTGCCAGCTTTCTGACACGGGTGAAAGGAGGAAAAGAAAAAGACAGCGAAAAGGGTGACCCCTGCTGGCAGAAAGGCAAAAGCTTACAGCACCCGGTATTCCCAGGCGGTCTCCCATCCAAGTACTAACCGAGCCCGACCCTGCTTAGCTTCCGAGATCGGACGAGATCGGGCGTATTCAAGGTGGTATGGCCGTAAACGAAAGCGGCAAGTTTTTCTCTCCCCATATAGGCAAGGTTGGAAGCCCTCTTTACTAAACGACAGCCCAATGTTTTTTTTTTTTTCTGTTTTATTTCTCCCCTATCTTTCTTCCATTTTTATTCTTTCTTTTGAAATTTTCAGAATGATTTTTGAATTTGAATGTTCTTTATCCTTTATGCTGGACCCCTTCTGTCGGCTCTCTCGCTGTCGCCGACCAAATCCCGCCACCCACGTTTATGTATAGATAGATAGATAGATACATAGAGAGATAGAACGTGAGGCATCTTCCAGAAACAGCCGGCAACCTCGTGTCCATCCTAACGTGGAATCCCACAGTGGCATCAAAGGGCAAGCACCGGCTCTCGTCTCGGACGGGTACGCAGCGCTGCCCCGCATCTCCCTTCCCCGAAGGTGCTTTGCTGCTGTGCGCGAGCGCCCACGCCGAGGGGTTCTCTATCTCTCTCTCTCTCTCTCTCTCTACGGAAAGCAGGGTCGCCTTCCTCTTTCGCAGCTTTGCCTCCAGCCGCCTGTCCACGCTGTTGGGCGGCTGTTTCTCATTCAGCGTCCCGCCCAGTGTCTACCCCTTCTGTTTCTCTTCCAGCCAATAAGCTCCAGAGATGGGTGGCTGGTTTGCATAAGAGCGAAGTGCACCTCGGGTTCTTCTGCCGAAACCTGTCTAATCAAGGAGGTGAGGTCGGTGCAACCCCATCATCCGGGTCACGGAGCACAGGGGCGTCAGGCCAGCTGCTCGCTCGTGCGCATGCGTGCTCTGGAGGCCGATGGAGCCCGAAGCAGGCCGAAGGAGCCCGAAGGACCACGAAGGTTCGAGGACGGCGGGGCACGTCGCCCGCCGGCGAGCGATGAAGCCGCGGAAGAGGGAGGTTGAGCGACGGGCTGTACAACTCATACTTACCTGGCAGGGGAGATACCTTTGGTTCTTCGCTGTCAGGTGTAGGGAGCGCCCCACGGCCTTGGATCCAGAGCTGGGTAGGTTGGCTTGTCCACCACCCTGTTTTTCTGTTTCCCTTGGTGCGCGGCGAATTCAATTTTTAGGAGAAGGATGGCGGAAATGGTGTTACTTGGTGGTTCCAACAGAAGAATGGGATCGGAGAGAGAAGATGGATCGGAAGTTGGAAGAGGAGGAGGAAGACCAGCATCACGGATTCCAATTGATGGGAGAGAGAGGAGGAACGTGGTTCGTTTTGAGCTGAAGGAAGAACAAATGGAGAGAAAAGAGTTCAGTATTGAGGTTTTGCAGAAGACTTTAAAGTTCATCCCTGGTGAGATTGATTTTCTATTTGCCTTTCCAGGAAAAACTACTTTTGAAGTGGTTTTTAAGACAAGATATTTGTATGACAAATGTGTGCGAACAGTAGAGAGGGAGAAAGAGGTGAACTTGATTTTGGATAAATTTTTGATCGTCCCATTGAGTGATAGACTTGACAAAAAAGTAAATGTTATCATGTATACAGAAAAAGTTAAAATTCAAGATATTTCCACGTGGTTATTGCAGTATTGTGATGTCAAGAGTAGTATGCAGATGACTGATGATGACGGTATTAAGAATGGGCTGTATAAATTTGATATAATTTTGAAGAAAGAGAGGGACACAGATCGGGTGATACACCTGCCCCCCGTTATACAGATAGGAGCAGTGAGAGGACATGTGTTCTATCCTGGCCAGCCTCAAGTGTGTAGGAGGTGTGGTAAGGAGGGTCACAAGGTTTTGGAATGCATAGTAGTAAAATGTCGGAACTGTAAAGAAGAAGGACATAGCACCAGGGAATGTAGAAAACAAATAATCTGCAATTTATGTGGACAGGAGGCACATGCCTTTAAGGACTGCCCTGTCTCATATGCGAATATTGTTAAAGTAAATAAGACTGATAAAGTCATAGCACTGTTGGATGAAGAATCAGAAGAGGAGATGGAAGGGGAAGAAAGGCAGAGAGAGGAAAAACTAGGAGGTGAAAGGAGAACAAATGGTAAAGAAGATCCAGAACCGACAACCGGAAAGATGGAGGAAGAAAAAGAAGAGGTAAAGAGTTGTGGAGAGAGTGATGTGTGGAATTTTATGGAAGACAAGACAGAAAAAGACAGTGCTGAAAGCAGGATTGACCAGTATTCGCAGGATATACTCTTCCACACGGAAGAAATAATGGAAATATTGAGTGGCACTGCAAGTGTATGCCAATCACCGGCAAAAGCGATGGTAGAAAATATAGTGCAGGAGAAGATGAGAGAAGAAATGGGGGAAATGAAAATCAACCCCACGTTACAACGGAAACGGGGCCCTGACTTACTATCTCCAGGAAATTCTGGAAAGGTGGAAGAAATGGAGAAAATATGCCAAGAATGGGGAACAACACCATCCTTTTTAGAAACTAAAGATATGGAAGGGTTCCTGTCCACAACAGGAATGAAGGGAGTAGAGGAGTGGAAAGTAGAGAGAAAAGGCACAAAAAAAGCCAAGAAAAATGCAGCGGGAGTAAATAAGGGGAGAATAGAAGGGGAGGTAGAAAAAAACACTGGGAAGAAAAAATGAAATTGAAAATAGTAACAATTAATGTCAGAAGTATCCAGAGGAAAGAGAGGAGAAGAATTGTTTTTTCTTTTCTGAAAGATATTTCGGCAGATGTTTTTTGTTTACAAGAATGTAGTTTACCGGGCGAGAAATCGTATGAAAAGTATGCGAAGGATTGGAAAGAAGGTAACTCAGTATTTTCAGGAACGAATGAAAATAAAAGTGCAGGAATAGGGGTATTAATAAAGAATAAGGAGATAGAAATAAAAGGATCTGAAGAAATTATAAAAGGGAGATTAATGAAAGTAAAACTAGTAAAAGGAAATAATACTATGAATATGATAAATGTATACGCACCAGCAACGCCAGTCCAGAGAATGGAAATGTTAAGATGCTTAGAAATCACAATGGCAAATGAAAAAAACCTAATTGTTGTTGGTGATTTTAATTGTTCAACTGAACAAAAAAATAAAGAACAGGTGGTGTTTAACAAATAGCATGTTGGTGGAAAGGTGTATTAAGGTTTGGCGGGAGAAAAGGGAGTCAGAAGTGGTGTTAATAGATATGACAATGCGGTCTCTAGCACAGCGAGAGACAAAATCTATTACTGTCGCCATGCTATCTGAAAAAATAAGAATTGAAGTCATTCAACAATGGTTAGGAAGATTTTGTAGAGTGGAGAGAGGGATAGCAGGAAGGGACGAGAACGGAATTAAAACAGGGTATTACAACTTTCAGATAAAGTTGAAAGTTAGTGAGGAAGGAGACCTCAAACACCTACCACCAACTATACAAATTGGTGCTATAAGACGGATAATCTTCTATAGTGGTCAACCGAAAATGTGCAGAAAATGCGAGCAGGAAGGGAACGTAGCGGCTGACTGTAAACAAGAGAAATGTAAGAATTGTGGAGAGTTGGGTCACCTGACGAGGAATTGTCGAGAAAAAATAATGTGTCACCTGTGTGGGGAAAAAACCCACAGCTTTAGAAGTTGCCCGTTATCATACGCAAACAAGTGTAAAAACGTTGAGACAGTTAGTGTCCAATTAAGAAGAGAGGAAGACGAGGAGGAAGAAGAAGAGGAAGTGAAGACGAAGGGGGGAATAGTGTTGTGCTGTTTCAAACCCCCATTGGAAGTAATGGAAAGCTTAAAGGCCTAATAGAAGGTAGTGAGGTTCCAAGAGAGAATCAGACTGTGGAAGAGATAAATAAGAAGGAAGATGAAGAGAAAGTCTCCTCCCTAGGTAGCAGAGAACAAAAGATGCAAGACAGTTTGGGGAACATCCAGTTGGAACTAGAGGAGATGACCAACATATTATTAAGCTCACCCTTAATACCTACAATAGATAATGACAATGCAGGGATTAGGGACTGGTACCAAATAGTCCAGGAAAGCAATGAACAAGCTGAGAGAAAGGATAGCGAAGAGGTAACGGCCAACCCAAAGGCGACCTTCCTCAGGAAAGAATCGGTCGAAGCCTTCTCCAAAATCACCCTGATGAAGGAGCAAAATAAAAAGAGAACACGCACTCAAGAGCGACAGAAAGAAAAAGAAGAGGCCAGAAGAAGAAGAAGAAAGAAAGAAGGCAACTAAATAATCAAAACCCCATGAGGATCGCTTCAATTAATGTTAGAAGCATCAAGAGGGGAAGTAAAAGGGAAATTGTGTTTAGAGCCCTTCAAGAGACAGAAGCTGACATCATCTGTATTCAAGAATGTGGCCTCCCCTTTCAGAGGTCCTATTCAAAACTCGAAGAAGGGTGGAAAGGAGGGGAAGCTTTTTTTTCTGGCTCAAATGAGAATAAGAGTGCGGGAATAGGGTTTTTAATTAAAAACAAAAACATTGAAGTAGAAAGGTTTGAGATTATTCTCCAGGGAAGAATACCTACACTAACTGTTAAAGTAGATGGAGGAAAGCACAATATTGTAAATATATATGCACCTCCACAAACCAACGAGAGAATGGAAGTCTTTCAGAAGTTAAGGGCAGAATTACAAGGAATGGAAGATGTCATAATAGCTGGGGACTTCAACTGCCGAATAGAATCCAAAAGGAAAAGATCCTTGGATAAAACATCCAGGTTCCTAATCAACATGATGAAAGACTTCCAAATAAAAAATAACTATAGAGAGATTGAAAAGGACACGGAAGGATACACATGGAGAGCGGAAGGGGGGAACCGGAGATCAAGAATCGACTACATTTTAAGTAGCACGAGATATAGAACTAAAAGTTTTCTAATTAAACCGACATGTTTTTCTGACCATAACATTATTTTATCAGAATGTGAGGGAAAAATCAGGGACAATAGAGGGAAAGGGTTTTGGAAACTAAACGCGCTATTACTAGAAGACAAGGAAATTAGAACCGATTTTGAATACAAATACAAACAATGGGAAACCCTAAAAGAAGGGTGTAGGACAAGAGGAGAATGGTGGGACATCATTAAATTTAGGGCCAAGCTATTCTTTCAAAGGAAAGGAAAGGAAAAAAGTAAGAGGGAGAAGGAACATTTAGTGGTACTACAAGAAGAACTGGAGGAAGCATATAGGCTGGAAAATGAAGGGACAGGGACCGAGAGACAAGTGGATCAGATAAAGTCAGAGATGATGGACATCTACAAAAGAAAGGAAGAGAAACTGAAGTTCCAAAGTAGGGTCTAGTACTTAGAGGACGAGAAGTGTACACAACTCTTCTTTAAAAAAATAAAACAAAGAACGAAAAACAGCAACATCGATTTCCTGAAAGACGAAGAAGGGAATCTACAAACAGAAGAAACAAAAAAACAGCAGATTGTAGAAACCTTCTTTGGAGAGCTATACAGCTTCAAAAATAGGGAAATCCAAAAAGAAGAAGTACTTAATGAGATCGACCGGAAGATCACACAACAACAACGGAAAGAAATGGTAGAGGAGTTCAAAATGAGCGAACTCGAAAAAGCAGTGAAGACCATGAAGAAGAACAAGACACTGGGCTCAGACGGCTTAACGGCAGATTTTTATACCACCTTCTGACATTTAATTAGAGAAGATATATTGGAGATCTTTCAAGAAATATTAAGAGGAGAAGAGGGCCCGAAATCATGGAAGAATGGAATCATCATCCTGATCCCAAAAGATGGGGACAAATCAGAAATCACCAACTGGAGGCCGATAACCCTGTTATGCCAGGACTACAAATTGCTAACTAAGGTCCTAGCAAATAGTTTTAGGGAAGTCCTGGGTGACATTATTCAAGAAGACCAGGTGTGTGCAGTTCCTAGACGGTCCATAAGTGACATTTTGATTTTAGTTAGAGACATTTTAGAGTACGCAAAAGAGTGGAATTTATTTGTAGGACTTTTAAATATTGATATGGAGAACGCTTTTGATTCCATTAATCATGAATTTTTGTGGGAAACCCTGGAAAGATTTGAAATACCCAAACATATCATAAAGGTGATCCAGAAATGCTACCAAGGGATAACAAGTAAAGTATTGATAAACGGGCATTTAGCAAAGGAGATTAAGATTGTAAGAGGCGTACGACAAGGATGCCCACTTTCCGCAATTTATTTGTCCTCGCAATCGAAGGCCTGGCAGCAATGATCAGGAAAAATCAAGACATCAAGGGGATAGAAATCCCCGGAAGTGAAGAAAAAGAAGCCAAATGTAGAATGTACATGGACGACATAACAATCGTCGCAAGAGAAGGAGTATCAGTAGATAGCGCACTACAAACAACGGAGCGATTTTGCAAAGCTGCTGGTACAAAAATAAACTGGAAGAAAACAGAGTGTCGTGTTCAAGGGAAATGGTCAGAGGATACAAATCCCAAAATAAAAACCCATAGAAAACCAATAAAGATATTAGGAATCTGGTTTGGGAGTAAGAAGGAAGGGGAAAAAGATTGGAAGAGAACATGCAGATACGTCAATCAAACAACGGGGATGTGGAAATTGAGGAACCTAAGCTATGAGGAGAAAATCCTCCTCCTCAAGTCAATTATCCTGCCAAAATTGATTTTTTGGGCAACAATATATTTACCAAGGAGAGAGATCCTCAAAAAGATTGAAAGACAATGTTTTTATTTCTTCTGGGGATCAAAATGGGAAAGATTAAAAAGAGAAACCCTAGTGAAAACGAAAATGAAAGGAGGGATTTTCCCGATTTACAAAATCTTCTGAAACTCCGGTACACATTTGCGTATATTAAACTAATTAGAGAAAGGAGTGGGAAGGTCGCGGATATGGCCAGATACATGATGGGAGGGGTGCTAAGGAAATATAATTTATGTAAAACTACCAACAAAAGACCGTATGCTTTTAACACCGCCAAAATTTACAAACCCATAATTAATTGTTTAGAAAATAACAACTTTGGAAAAGAAGGAGGGAAAGAAAAAACTGGAGATTAGTCATGAAAACAGCAAAGGACAAGAAATCGGCCACATGGCTTAAAGAAACATCTAAAATAGAATCTGAAAAAATATGGGACATTATATCAAGTAATTATCTCTCAAATAATTTGAAGGACATAGCATGGCAGGCCGTACACGATATTCTCCAGACAAATAACAATTTGTTCAAAAGGAAATCAGTGAAAAACATAAAATGTCCTTACCCACAATGTAAAGAAACTGAAATTGCCAAGCATGTACTATACGAATGTAAGAAGGCACAATTAGTGTGGAATAAAGTAAGGACAGAAAAAACAGTGGAAGGGCACACTGACAAAGAAATAGTAATGTTTGGCAGGTCAAAAAAACAAAATGTGAGTAGGGAAAAATGGGTCAGAATAAATTATATAAAAGAGGCGATCTGGGTCAGAAGACAGATATATACAAAGATAGAGAAACTTCTCCCCATTGTAAGTGTTTTACAGATGGCCAAAGAAAAAATAGAACTCCTCGAATCAAGGACCTGAAAAGGAAGACCACCCCTGGGTTAAAGTAAGTGTGAATAAAACTTTTAAATTGTTTATGTGTTGTTTTTATTGGGTTGAAATGTTTTATGAATGAATCACAAAATCGAAAATTCCAAAGGGAAGCCATGGAACAGTCATGGAGTTCACATGGAAACCGGGACAGAAAAAAGTAACTAATTTGTTTTAATTGAATAAAGCGATTAGCACCAAAAAAAAAAAAAAAAGGTGGTTCTCCCAGGGCGAGGCTCATCCATTGCACTCCGGGTGTGCTGACCCCTGCGATTTCCCCAAATGCGGGAAACTCGACTGCATAATTTGTGGTAGTGGGGGACTGCGTTCGCGCTCTCCCCTGATAACTTTGGTTCAAAAGACAGACTGAAAAAGCTTTTCGTTGTGGAGTGGAAACTGGTTATTTGGGTGACTGTGAAGCAGGAGCCAATGAGACAACTGCAGAAGTGGGAGATCAAAGTGATAAAACTAATAATAATAATAATACATACATTTTATTTATATAGCACCTTTCCCATGAGCAAGGTACTTAAACCTGTTATAAATACAGAAGTTCCTAAAGATTGATTGATTATTTAAAGGAATGCCCCCTAAAAATAATGATAAAAAAATATTAATTTTAATTAATTAATTAATTTATTTATTGAATTTATATAAAGGAAACTCCCCCTTATAAAAATAATAATAAAAAATATTAATTAATTAATTTATTTATTTATTTCTACCTACCCACATGTGTACCATTACTGCATTATTAATATTTTTAAGTTCTCTCACCTCCTTTGACAGCAGAATGGAACAGCGAGTGATGTGAAGAGAATAAAGTAGAGAGAAGTGGAACTGAGTGCACTTTCTTTCTTTCTTTCTTTCTTTCTTTCTTTCTTTCTTTCTTTCTTTCTTTCTTTCATCCATCCTTTTTGTGCAACTTTACTGATTTCAAGCTGCTTTACTTGCTGCCAAGTGGCAACTTTCTGACACGGGTGAAAGGAGGAAAAGAAAAAGACAAGGACAAGGGTGACCCCTGCTGGCAGAAATGCAAAAGCTTACAGCACTCGGTATTCCCAGGCGGTCTCCCATCTGCTTAGCTTTCGAGATCGGACGAGACCGGGCGTATTCAAGGTGGTATGGCCGTAAATGAGAAGGGCAAGTTTTTCTTTCCCCATATAGGCAAGGTTGGAAGCCCTCTTTACTAAACAACAGCCCAATGTTTTGTTTTTTTTTATTTGCGTTTTTTTCTCCCCTATTTTTCTTCCATTTTTATTCTTTCTTTTGAAATTTTCGGAATGACTTTTGAATTTCAATGTTCTTTATCCTTTATGCTGGTCCCCTTCTGTCGGCTCTCTCGCTGTCGCCGACCCAATCCCGCCACCCCCGTGTATAGATAGATAGATCACGTCCAGCTGTTCAGATGGGCATAGACCCAGATTATATGGAAAAAGTCATCAAGAACTTCAAATGACTTTGTTGAACAGTCATTTTATCTAAAGATCTTCAATATACATTGTTCTCCTCTCTTGCTAAATGAATCTTTTTCTTTTTTACATTTAAGATGTCTCACTTAAAGGTTTTTCGATGTTGTATCTGTCCTAGTGTCTATATAAATACAGGAAAATTCATTTCTGTATTACATCTGCATGAAGAAGGGACCCGAGTTGCCTTGAAAGTTTGCATATTGTAATCTTTTTAGTTAGGGGGTCATTTTGCTTGACTTCTCACTAAATCCACAATGGCTAACATGGAACATCACCCTAGTACTACTGATTGAAGAATTTATTATGTTATGATTTGGCTTCTTTTAATGGCTGTTTAGTCCATGCCAAACATTTTTGTGTTTTGTGATAGTGTTTTACATCAACCGATGGGATTCAAAGAAGCTCTAAAAATTGAAAAAGGGATGAAGCTATAATTAAATTTTACAGTTCATACACTCCATATACATGTTTTAAATTTTGTTTTTATTTTTGCTTATTTACCGTTTCTTCATTCCTGCTTATTTGACTGTTACTAAATGTAAAATAACAGATTGAATTTTGTTGGCATGCATTTCTTTTTGTTTGTTTTAACTTATGTAATTTTATTTTTTCCAGACAAGCTCATTTATCGTTGTAATTTGGGATGCAAAGAGAGAGCGCACTATCACTGCTTTAAATGCACTGTCACAGTTCTACAAAGGACTGGATTTTTAGCACATTTACAAAGATGTGTTCCAAAGGAAGGACCACCCCCACTCACCCCTTCAGTGTCCTCTCCCTCAAGTCTGCTGTTATTTGCCTCGACCCCACACGCTTTAGCATTAGTTACAACCCAGCAAACACCAATACCTGCCTTAACCCTAGGTGAATCAGGAATTTCCAATACCCAGCCAATAAAAGAACATGCATCATATCTTCAGAAATCCACACTTGACTTCACCAAGAATACATCAACAATACTGTCACCTATGCAAGAGTCATTACTTGCCACAAGCCAGCAAAGAAAGTTTACCTCTGCCCCAGAAGAACCATTACTTGCTGTGGCACAGCGGATGCCAATGTTTACTTCATCCCTGGAAAAATCTGTACTTGCTGTGACCCACCAAACATCAAACTCTGTTTCACCCCTGCAAGAGTCCACACCCTCCTCAGCTAAGCCAATTTTGACTACACAGACTAATTGAAGAAAAGTTATAGTGCAGTGTCCTCATTGCAAGTTAGCTATGTCCACTTCAGATGATATAACATTATCACATCATTTAGAAAGCCATTGTATTGATCCTAGATGTGGCATTTATGCAGTTCGCAAAGCTTTCAGGGGCCCCCATTTCCTATTCATGTAAAGAAGAAAACTTGGGGTTTGATGCAAGACACTGTATGTGAGCTTGAGGAATGTGCAGTAAATCAGGAGATTGCAGTTAGGAGTGGACTTGTGGCATTTCATTGCATTAATTTACGCTCACTGGACTACTGCAAAATGTGTTCACCAAGGATTCACTTGCAAAAAGAGGTTTTGACTGAAATGGTGCAGGCAAAATGGTTTGAGGAGGCCAAAAAAACATTATGTGAGAAATTATACCAGGAATCTATTGATGAACGTACACCTCTTACAGTCTTGGTTGACACTGGAGAGACCTCCAAGCACTTTGTTTCTGTTTTTGATACAAAACAATCATATTTCAATAAGGTTGGAAGGGTGCTTGTCACATATGATAGCAAACAAAACACATGGCACTGTCCATGTACAGGTGCCAAGCTGTCTTGTTTACACAAATATATTTCGAAATGGTATTTATTTCAAACTAATAGAGACCTTTTTAGGACTTTGCCATGTAAAGACAGGACTGTGGAGGAATATGTTGAGGAAGAAGAGCATCTAAATCAAGCAAAAGTGTACCCACCTGAGAGAAATGTTTTGAAGCGAATGTTGAAGTACATTTTTGCCCAGAAGAAGATGCCAGCCACTCTACCTGAACATTTGAGAGATGCAGCGCATCACAAATTTCCAAAAATCTTCATGGCACAGGAAAACCTTTGCATGGAGTGTGAAGGCCATATTAATTTAAGTGAGCCAGTATTGATCACAAAAGTAGCAAAAATCATTACATTGACCAGAGTCTTTGAAGGGGAGTTCAGACTTTATTTCTTGTTTGTCTTGAAATTTCTTAAAGTTACATTTGAGTAATAAGCAATCTAACCTCTCCCCCACGTAGGTGTACCAACCTTTTACAAACACTGTCCATCTTGTCGAATGATGTACCGTTATCAGGAGTGGGAACAAGGAGTTCATAATTACGATGACCATATCATTCTTGGCTTACATTTTTGCTTGTATTTAAGGGCCTCACTTCAGGTATCAAGTCCTTGCTGGTGTACTTTTTGCAGGGTGGGGTTTTTTTATTTTTCCTTTTGTTTAAGGTAGGAGCAGAAGAGCAGATGTCTAATTAGTGTACTTTATATGTTCCTTGTAGACACACAATGCTTTGAGCCGGGTGTTTGAGGCCATGGAGAAAGCCAGTGGATTCACACTCCCAAATCATAACCGGCTCCTTCACGCATACCTGCATTTTGAGGCACTTACTGCTCATGAGTATGGGTTCTCATGTGTTAAATGTGGGCATAATCCCGTTACAATGGATCTCCACAAAAAAGGAGTTTTTAGCATGCCAGGCAAGTACATTAAATTTCTAGTTCAGATTACTTAAGTGTGATCCTTATAAAAAACTTGTTTCTTTTTTTTTTCTTGATGTAATAGTGGTAATTTAATTCAATATCTTATATCTGATTTAACTGCATTAAATTTTTAGTTAGTGACATCCAAGAGCCTCCTGAGGACTACAGAGGAGAAGTCAATATTGTGGAATTTTGGGATTCTGTCTGCTTTGAGATGATTTCCCATGGGTTTTCCCACGGTAAGTTTATTTATTTATTTTTTTTAATTTAATTTATTTTTCTTCTTAAGTGTAATTCTGATGACAAACAGCTTGGCTTGTATTTCTTGTTACTTTCAGGCACAAGAGAAAACCAACTTGTAGTCCATCCTTGTTTTGAATTCTGGGCTCCTTGGATTGGCCCCCACACCAGAAAGTCTAGCATTGTGTTAAACACTGAATGTGAAAAGTTGCACCACCCAAAACCTGCTGAATATGCTGATGTTGCTGTAATAGAGGACAGACTTTTAAATGAAGTCATGAAGTTGAAGGTTAGAGCAGTTCAACCTTTTTCTTTCTGTAATACTTGTAGTAATAATTTATAATGTCTTATGGACTGCAGTGGCATTGGATGAGTTAATCCTCCGTTTCGAATTTTTAAGGTTGATGCTGTGAAGCAGCTGTGTAAGGAGAGTGGTTTGGACAGTACAGGCTCCAAAACAGACCTAATTCTCCAACTGCATGAGGAAATTAGGAACAGACGCATGTATGATAAAATATTTGAAAAAATATGGGGAGCTTCAGGTATGTTTCTTTTGGATATACATATAATTCCCTACATTTTATCTGTAACATATCATAGTACGGGATGATGTTATCCTAATTTTTTTTTCCCCTGTCACTTTCTGACCTTTGTTAAAAATGTATGAAATGACTTGCTTGAATAAATGGGCATGTAAAGTGTTTTAAATATTTGTTGCTGGAAGATTGTTGAAAAATATACAGATGCAACATGTTGGGTTCATCAATGACTGAAATGGCCAAAAAAGTAAAAAAACGTTGATGGCTGTTTTAGTTATTGCATAAATAATGCAAATGTCTACAGAAAAAAAACATTCATTATTCTTAATATTTGTATAGTGTGAACCTGTTCTTCTAAGTTTAATGGTCCTCTTGACCCTCCCTGAAAATGGTGCAAGCTGTCTGGCTGAAAGATTCTGTGTTTCCTTTTTAAGACATTTCAAAAACAAATGTATACATAGTTTAAATATTTTGATTATGTGTTCACAATTTGTCATGGATTCACGTTTGCATCAACTTACGTACATTTGCCTTGTTTAGGTGGTTGGGCAGTAATAATGTGCCCATGTGCCCATGTGGTATCATCTACAGTGTGAAGTTTTGTCTGCGAACAGAAAGCCCAAGAGACTATATGGAACTGCTTTTATCTTGGAAATACATGCCCAATATCATAGTTTATGATTTTGCTAGAGGTTTAGCAACACATGGTAATCTCCGAGAACCAGAGAAATTGCCCTTCAGTCCTCATGAGGGAAGACTCATGGAGCCATCAGCAAACAACATAAAACTGGCAAAGGAAAAGAAACTGTTAGTCAGTCTCCCTTGGCTTCAGGAAAGAAAGAAGAATCCAGATGTTGACGGTCATCCAGTCATTGGCTCTGCGGAGCATTATGTCCTATATGACACTTTGCATGAAGCCAACACAAAAGAAGACCGGGATATGCTCCACAGAATCAACCTGGTACCATAGTTTGTTGGCCACTTGAATAGCCAAGTCGCAGAACAATTCTTTTCCAAAATGGCAAAGAACAATTATTTTGTAAACATGATGTCTCCAACAACCCAGATTTTTATCATATGTTCCATTATACACCATGAGAATGAACAGAAGAATAAAGGCCTCATTGACAGGGTCCAAAAAGGACTGGGGCAAAACAAGTTTTATTTTTCTGCACATGGGCAACTATCCATCCATCCATCCATTTTCCAACCCGCTGAATCCGAACACTGGGTCACAGGGGTCTGCTGGAGCCAATCCCAGCCAACACAGGGCAGAAGGCAGGGAACGAATCCTGGGCAGGGTGCCAACCCACCGCAGGACACACACAAACACACCCACACACCAAGCACACACTAGGGCCAATTTAGAATCGCCAATCCACCTAACCTTCATGTCTTTGGACTGTGGGAGGAAACCCACGCAGACATGCGGAGAACATACAAACTCCACGCAGGGAGGACCCGGGAAGTGAACCGGGGTCTCCTAACTGTGAGGCAGCAGCGCTACCACTGCGCCACCGTGCCGCCCATGGGCAACTAACAATAGGTAAATTTAAGCTCTTTTTGATTTTCGATGGGATGGGGGGATTCTGTTCTAAATTTTTGTGCACTTTCTTAGTTTATTTATTTATGTATGTATTTTTAAGGTGAGGGTGCAGTAGCAGCAACTCTTTCAGGACAAACAAGTGAGGTGCTTGACAACAGCCCTAGTGTAACACCTACCAGTATGCCAACAGGTTAGTACTAGGGGGACAAATTGCAGAATGAGGAGTTTTTGTAGTGATCCACAGAGTAATCCTCACAGTTTCAACTGTCTTCCAATGTGTCCACTTTTCCAAGAAAACACAACTGTTCAGACCAAAACCAGACAGCTTGCATAAGACAAATACTACATGTGACAGTCTGATGCATTTATTTGTGTGTGTCCACAGTGTAGGAGAGCAGGCTGGCTGTGTGGCTGCAGCAGGGCAGCTGACTGAAGAACCAAGTGGCTCAGGTTTTTGCAGCTGCAGAGATCAGCAGGGCCTACATGAGGACTCAACATGAAAAACTGTTAGAGTTCATAATAAAGGACCATGGAGCAGATGATCACTTGCTGGTAACTTAGTTCAGATGACAAGTAAAACTTTGGTATTGTAATCTATCTGGCAGCAAAGAGTTATGATGACTTTAAAGTGCCAAACACTTGTATTTTCTTGTCCAACAGGCTGTTGTATCTCGTAAGGTATCGTCCAAATGGTTAAATTATGAAAATCCTAAAGGTCACCGGGTAATGACTTATATAGAAGATGAGGAGCTGATAGATGGCCTCTACAACTTCTTGGATGAAGTGCTGTCAAGAGCTGTAGGCACTTTTGAGAGGATTGACAGAGTTCGCATCATTCTGGATGTGCTGATGCCAGAGGTTAATTAGCCTTCAGTAAATCTCTAATGAGTACTGAGAAAAGCCAAGCAAAATGACACCTTTTATTGGCTAACTAAAAAGATTACAATATGCAAGCTTTCGAGGCAACTCAGGCCCCTACAGAAAGTGTGTCTATGAGTAACATCCTCTCTTTTTCTGTGTTTTTGATAGGCTCTTATTAAAGTTATACAAACAGTTGAGAGGATTTCTCTGCCAGAGGCAGAACATCTGTTCATGGATGGACCAGAATACAGTGAGTGGTACGTCATGTGGAAAATCAACAGTCCTTTCTTATTCTGTTAAACAGAATACCCTATAGTTGTTGTGAATTTAGACAAGAATATAAACTAAATATATATAAATGTGAATATATATGTTTAAAGTGACATTTAAACTATATATTAGTACATTTTTAGTATTGGTAAAATTACATTTAGAAGTATGCCATATGTAGCATTTATTCTAAACTGTACAAGGTCAAGAATTGTAGTTTCAAATGACAAATGCAGAAGTGTTTCTGGTTGGTATGATTAGAATTTGTTCATTTGTGTGCTTGTTTTTTTGTTTTTTTAGTGAGAGGGAAGAGTTTAACAAACCGTACTTGTTTTACAACAATTGGAAGCTCAAGGAACGCACCACTGAGGCATTTAAACTCGGGATTACATCTCAACCCTACTCAAATAAATGTGTCTCTTTCTTTACTTCTCTTTTGCCTTTTTTATTTCTGTGTGTTAAAATGACTGTGCATAATAGAGTTGTATATATTTAATGTAACTATTGATGTAAATAATAAAGGACACTTTCTGTTATTGTTAAAGATTGTTGATTAAGTTCTGTATATTTGAAATTGCGTATCTGTTTTTAGACAATTGATGTCATCTGGATTTTTTCTTTAATTGTTATAACTGCTTTGTACAGTTGTTATGCATTTTACAGTTGTTTTATTTATATTTACTATATAGAAGTGGGCATGCTGTTGTTTTAATACTTCAGTATATTCCTTGATCAGTCTGTTTGTTAAATTTAATCTTTGTGCATTCTTTCTTTCAATTCAACTGACCAATCATTATTGATAATTGTAAATATTTCTTGAAATTGTTGCACAATTTATATTGAATAATTATTAATAAAATCTTGTTTTTGGTAGTGATAATACTGAGTGTTCTGTTTTAGTGGTGCTGGTCCAATCACCTTGCGTAGTAACACTGTTAGAACTGACAGATATGACCAGAGCCTCCATGTATCCACAGGGTTACAAATGGTGTGCACTTTGCTAGAAATCCCACAAGATAAAAGAGCTTAGAAACTGAGCATCCTGATCGAGGCTTTGCTGTTCACTTACAAACATACTCTAGAATAATATGGTTCTTACTTATCTTTTATTAGGAGTCACATTTTCAATAACACTTGCATTTTTAACTTAAAATACAGGTTTTACATATGGGAACAAAATGAAAAGAATAGGATTGTATACGCCTGATAAATAGTCAAAACTTTTGGAGCTCAGTATTCTAAAACCATGACTCACAGCTAGGACCTTGTTATTCTAAGGTCTTGACATTATTTATTTATATATATAGATAGATATTTCTTCTCAAAAAATGAAAGGAACCCTTTTTAATGAGAGTACAGCATCAAGTCAGTGACACGTGGGCTATTGATCTGGTCAGTTAAGTAGCAGTGGGGCTTGTTCATCAGTTTCAGCTGCTTTGGGGCACTGGGGGGGGGGGGGGCAACAATGAGACGACCCACAAAACAGGAATGAATGGTTTAACAGGTGGAGGTCATTGACATTTTTTCCTCCTCATCTGTTTTGTCACTCATTTTGCATTTGGCTACGGCCAGTGTCTCTACTGGTGGCATGAGGCCATACCTGGACCCTACAGAGCTGGCACAGGTAGTCCAACTTCTCCATGATGGCACATCAACATGGCCATTGCCAGAAGGTTTGCTGTGTCTCCCAGCACAGTCTCAAGGGCATGGAGGAGATTCCAGGAGACAGGCAGGCAGTTACTTCAGGAGAGCTGGACAGGGCCCCTCGTAGAAGGTCCTTAACCCATCAGCAGGACTCATCAGTTTCTGCTCCTTTGGCCAAGGAGGAACAGGATGAGCACTGCCAGAGCCTATAAAATGACCACCAGCAGGCAGGCCACTGGTGTGAATGTCTCTGACCAAACGATCACAAACCGACTTGAGGTGGGTGGCCTGAAGGTGGCCTGACGTCCTCTAGTGAGCACCAGGGAGCTCGATTGGCATTTGCCATAGAATACCAGAATTGGCAGGTCTACCACTGGTGGGCACCCTGTGCTTTTCACAGATGAGAGCAGGTTCACCCTGAGCACATGTGACAGATGTGAAAGGGTCTGGAGAAGCCATGGAGAACGTTTTTCTGCCTGTGGCATAGTTCACCATAACTGGTTTGGTGGTGGGTCAGTGATGGTCTATGGAGGCATATCCATGGAGGGACACACAGACCTCTACAGACTAGACAACAGTGGGCACCTTGACTGCCATTAGGTATCTGGATGAAATCCTTGGACCCATTGGCAGACCCTATGCTGATCTGGGAGGAGATCCCCCAGGACACCATTCTTCTTCTCATTAGCAGCAATACCCCTCCCCCCCCCAATATTGTCAGGCATAAACACAAGCACATGGGAACCATACAAATTACTGAGTGCTATTCGGAGTTGCTGCAATGAAATTTCGGCAAAATGGACTCGCCTGCCTGCCACATCGTTTTTTCCCTTTGATTTTCGGGATGACTTTGAATTCAGCCCTCTGTAGGTTCATCATTTTCATTTCCAACAAACGATGTGCCATCCTTTTGTTCCGAACACATCAGTCCATAGCAGTAGAGACAGCTAGCAAGATTTTTTTTCCCATTAAGATCTCATGTGAGTGTGGAAGTAATTAAAGTAGGATTTTTTTTTTTTTACCTTAAGGTAGACTGTTTAACATCATACACTTGGTTTATTGCTATTTATACTATTCATACTATTACATTATATTATTATAGTAGGAATTACCATGTTTATCCTAGACTACTTTTTAAAATCATTCCCAGGGTTCATTATTTTTTGGATTTTAATATATTAATTTTTAAAATTGCTGAAGATTATTTTAAGCTTAGATTGTTAATGATTATATTTTCGGCAGATAGTATTAAGAATTCAGCTGCAATAGATATCTCTTTGTTTTAATTCTCTAAGGCCGCTGCAGGGTGGTGTTTGTTTTGTTTTGGACGTGCTCTGTCTCTTCGTTTGTCAGAGGACCGGGACATTGTGAAGTGGGATCTAGCCTCATGTGGGGAGGCAAAATGGGGGGGGTGGGGGGATAAAGAGGGGAGAGAAGGAGAGCAGGTTATATCTAATCTATTCTTCTAATCCCTATAACTATAAACATCAATGCAACAATAGACTAAAATGCAGTAACTCATGGGGAAATTTTAAACTAAGACTGAAACTGCCTCATTACCAGCTAAGACTATAAAATGACATTAAAAACTCAGATTCAATGTCTCCATGATGGGACAGTTAACTTTGTGAGCTGGAATGTTAAAGGCCTGAATCACGAATTAAAGAGAAAGAAAGTATGCTCTCACCTAACAGGCTTAAACGCTAAAATAGTATTTTTACAGGAGACCCACTTACTAAGCAAAGATCAGTTCAGACTACAAAAAGACTGGACTGGCCAAATGTTCCATTCTAGCTTTTTAAAGAAAACTAGAGGAGTGGGAATTCTCATACACAGAACAATTCCATTTGTAGCATCAGATGTAGTATCAGACCCTGAAGGGAGATATGTGATGGTCACGGGCAACTTATATAACAATAAAATGATTTTGACAAATGTTTATGCACCCAATGCTGATGATAAGGAATTCATGCAAAATCTATTTGCATCCATTCCCAATGTGAACACTCATAAAATTATAATGGCTGGGGACTTTAATTGTGTTTTAAATCCACTCTTAGATAGGACTCCAGTGTCAGGGGGGACGATATCTAATACTGCAAAGACAATTACACAGTTTTTAAATGATCACAACTTATCAGACCCCTGGAGGTTTCTTAACCCAAACTCAAGAACATATTCGTTCTACTCACCAGTGCATTATAGCTACTCAAGAATTGATTATTTGTTTATTGATAATAATTTCTTGTCTACAATTAAATCATGCAAATATGACACAATTGTTATCTCCGACCATGCACCTCTAGTCTTGGAGCTAAAATCAATAAGCACCTCACACTCACCTCGCAGATGGCGCCTTAACCCTCTTCTATTAGCAGACGAGAACTGCACAGAATTTATATCCAAACAAATCAGCTTCTTCCTCGAGACAAACACGCCCACAGAGGTTTCTGCAGGAACACTCTGGGAAACTCTAAAGGCCTTCTTAAGAGGACAGATTATTTCATTTGTTTCCCACAGAAATAAATTAGAAGCCAAGAAAATATCAGAGCTAAGAAGCGAAATTACTAGAATAGATGAAGAACAAGCCAGGCGTCCAAGCGAAGCTCTCCACAAGAAAAGGCAGTCCCTGCACACAGAACTTAACATCTTAACAACTAAAGAAACTGAACACCTTATTTATAAGTCTAGACATCATTACTATGAACACGGAGAAAAATCTAATAAGCTTTTAGCTCAACAAATTCACAAACAAGACGTTCGCAATGCAATACCAGTAATTACCAACATGAATGGAGAAGAAATTATAGACCATAAAAATATAATGCACACATTTAGAGATTATTATAAATCCTTATATTCTACTGAGCTCAAAGAAGACAACGCACAATCTAATGCATTTCTGGATACATTACAGACACCACAAATAGATGCTTTAAGTGCTGAGGAACTGGATAAACCTCTAACGCTAACAGAATTACTAGATGCTATAAAGTCACTACAAAGCGGGAAATCAGCAGGCCCTGATGGTTACCCCGTAGAATTTTATAAGAAATTCTCAACTCAGGTAGCTCCCCTCTTATTGGCAACATTTACAGAAGCTAGAGACAACCAAATACTACCTCAAACATTTTGACAAGCATTAATCACCGTCTTTCCTAAACAAAATAAGGACTTGTTACAATGTGCATCATACAGACCAATTTCACTCCTGAATAATGATGTTAAGATACTCTCAAAAATTCTAGCTAGAAGGATGGAGAAAGTGCTGCCCTCGGTAATATCACAGGATCAAACTGGATTTATTAACGCCGACATCTATCTTCCAATCTCCGACGCTTGTTTAATGTTATATATTCACCAGCAAAATCAAACACCCCAGAGATATTACTATCATTAGACGCAGAAAAAGCATTTGATATGATTGAATGGAACTACCTTTTCACTGCATTGGAGAAATTTGGGCTTGGCCCGAATATTTGTGCATGGATCAAACTACTGTATACCAATCCAGAAGCTTCAGTTTGTATTAATAACATTTGCTCAGACTATTTTAAGCTAGAACGTGGCACCAGACAAGGATGTCCCTTGTCACCACTGCTGTTTGCAATCGCCATTGAACCACTGGCAGTTCACTGCCGAAATTCTTATCAGATAAAGGGGATTGTCAGAGAAGGACTGGAACAGAAAATTTCTCTATATGCAGATGATATGGTTTTATATATATCAGACCCAGAAAACACTGTCCCTGCAGTTCTAACAGCACTAACAGAATTTCAAAAGATTTCTGGTCTTAAAATTAATCTGAATAAAAGTATACTCTTTCCAGTGAATTCACAAGCATATAATATCAGATTAGACGCCCTACCTTTTACCATAGCAGATCAGTTTAAATACCTAGGGGTAATTATCACAAGTAAACATAAAGCTGTTTATCAACAAAATTTTGCCATCTGTATGGAAAAAATTAAGCAAGACCTGGATAGATGGTCAACCCTTCATCTCACTCTAGCCGGAAGAATTAACACTGTTAAGATGAATATCCTTCCTAAACTTCTTTTTTTATTTCAAAACATTCCAATATATATCAATAAATCATTTTTTAAACAGTTAGATTCAACAATAACCTCATTCATTTGGAACTCAAAACACCCGGTGTCAAGTATGTGATTTCTAATAATCTGTAATCATAACACAGCTAAAAAACAAACTTAAATATGTGATTCACAGGCAAGAAACTCACTAGAGCTGCTGGTATATTGAGAACAGACATGAAGACCGAAGAATATTTGACTGACATCAGCAAACAAAGAACAGATGGTGATCTGCAGGCAAGAAGGGGCTACAATGGAATATTAGGAACTCTGACAGTTTATTCAACCTTTAAAATTGTAATACGTTCATAGCCTTTAAGGTCTTTAAGGTGACCCGTTAAATGTAGGCGGCTATTTCATTTGGACATTCGAGTAAACACCAACAGTCAAACATTTATTTTAATCTGACTGACTTAATCAAGTAGAGCCCACACTTAAGTGTACGCCAATCTATTAAAATTAGGCAGACACAAATTTGTATTGTTATGTTCATTTAAATTTTCTTCAGACGTTGTTCAGTAACGATAAATATCTCATATGCAAACTTTTATTATTATTTTTTCAGAACCGCTACTTCATAAATGACTGTGGTAAAAATTCACTGCAGTCTTAATAATGCACTCGACAAAGTGCTATAGTGTAACATACTGACACTAGCAGACTATCGTCGCAGAGGTATTTTAAGAATATACACTCCGTCTCTTACAGTCACTTTATCTTGACCGTCCACCTTTAGAAATCATCTTACATGTCCACCTTTAGAAATTACACCCACCTTTCTTTTTATGTATCAAAAAGGCAATTGGCTAAAGTAGCCGATGAATGACAAATAACACCGATTGGCGATTTGTTGAATAAAACGGTGATTGACCGCGACATTTAAATTTGCGATTGGCTGATTAGTGACTGACGTGCGCAAATTTAATATATGATTGGCTGAAGTCGAAAATGATATTAACACCCATTATACTCCGGTCTGCAGCAATATCTACTTGGAACCTGGTGGTGGCGAGAGACCTGTAATCCGGATACCTATCGATGGAAGGGAGAGGAAGAATGTGGTTCGTTTTGAGTTGAAAGAAGAACAGATGGATCGTGGGGGATTTAGCAAGGAGGTGCTACAAAAGATGTTGAGGTTCACTCCGGGTGAGATAGACTTTCTTTTTGCCTTCCCTGGGAAAACTACCTTTGAAGTGGTTTTTAAGAATAGGAGTTTATATGACAAGTGTGTCAGAAATGTACCGAAAGAAAAGGAGGTGAATCAGAACTTGAAAAGGTTTTTGATATTACCTCTGAGTGACAGACTAGATAAGAAAATCAATGTAATTATTTATAGTGAGTGTAATTATAGTACAGTTTTTTTTTTTTCAGATCATAGCATGCTGGCAGTGGAATTAGAAAATGGGAGTAAAGAAGAAATAAGAGATATTGTATGGAATCTGAATGTGAAATTGTTAGAAGGTAAGAAGATAAAAGAGGAGCATGGGAAATATTATAAAACGTGGACAACGCTAAAGGAATGGTGCGGGAAACAGAAAGAATGTTGGGAGATGATGAAGGAAAACACCAGGGAGTTCTTTCAAAAAAAGGGCAAAGAAAGGGTGAGGAAAGAGAAAGAAGAAACAAAAAAATTGCAGGAAAGACTTGAACATCTATATGAAATTGAGGGCTATGATGACAAAATAGAAACAGAAATTAGGGCAATAAAAGAAGAATTAGAAAAAGTGTACAAAAAAAGAAGAAAAGATCAAATTTCAGAGTAGAGTTCAAGAACAAGAAGAAGGAGAGAAGTGCTCTCGATACTTCTTTAAGAAAGTGAAGGAGAGGAGGAAAAAGGCCAAAATAGTAGAATTAATAGACAAAGATGGAAATAGTAAAAGAGAAAAATAGAGAAATAAAGGAAATGGTTCTGACTTATTATAGGGAAATTTATAGAGAGAAATGAAATCAACAAAGAGGAGATCGACCAAATGACAAAAATGATTGACCAAGGATTTGCAGAAGAAAAAAAACAAAGCATGTGTCGAGAAATAGAAATGGAAGAAGTGGAGTCGGCTGTAAAAATGTGCAGCAGAGGGAAACATTCAGGGGAAGACGGTTTGCCTATACAATTTTATTTGGAATTTTGGGATATAATAAGAAATGACATGCATAGTTTGTTCACAGAAATTTTAAAAAACACAGAAATGACAGAAACAATGAAAAGAGGAATAATTACGCTCATTCCAAAACAGGAGGAAACAAAGAATATAAAAGACTGGAGACCAATTACACTGCTGTGTCAGGACTACAAGATATTGACAAGAGTGTTGGCAAATAGATTGAAAACAAATATTGAGAGTGTAATAAAAGAAGAACAGGCATGTGTGGTACAGGGGAGAAGTGCAGCAGATAATTTGTGTGTCTTAAGAGACTGTGTTAATTTCATGAGAGAAACTTGGATGTCGGAGTAATAAATTTAGATCTAGAGAAAGCATTTGACAGAATTGCTCATAAATATATGTGGCAGATACTCCAAAAAATGGGAGTTCCCGAAGGTTTCTTGGACTGGATAAAAGTGGTTTATACAGATATAAGAAGTCAGATAAAAGTAAATAATAAATTAACAGAGGAGATAAAGGTGAAATGTGGAGTAAGACAGGGGTGCCCGTTGTCAGCAGTGTTGTTTATTCTGTGTATAGAGCCCTTATTAAATAAAATCAGAAGTGACATAAATATAAGAGGAGTTGAAGTACCAGGAAGTGGGGGACAACAAATAAAGGTGTTGGCATTTATGGACGACATAACAACAATAGTAAGAAATACATGGAGTATAAATAGAGTAACAGAACATACAGAAGTGTTCTGTAGGGGGTCAGGTTCAACTTTAAATTTAAATAAAAGTGAATGCGTCCTCTGGGGGAAATGGAAAGAAAAACCACTAGGAAGAATAAGGTTAGCAAATGTGGTGAAAGTATTGGGGATAAGATTTGGGGACGAGTGTACGGAGAGGATGGAGTGGAAAGAAATGGAAAAAAAGATAAACAAAAAAACAGGGTTTTGGAGGTTAAGGAACCTATCAATGGAAGGGAAGATATTGTTGATGAAGGCAGTGATAATCCCAAAACTATCTTATTTAGCTAATGTTTTTTTTCCACCAAAGAAAATATTAAGAATTATTATAAGAACGTGTTTTGTGTTTGTATGGGGGTCAAAATGTAAGAAAGGTAATGAAAAGAAGAGAAAATGGAGGGAAAGGGTTTCCGAATATAGAAAGGGAGTTGGTTTTAAGACATACAGCAACTGTTGTTAATATGGCATTAAATAAGACAGGGAAGTTAGCGGACATGATCAGATATCTGCTAGGTACAGAACTGAGAAAAGCAAAATTATTAAAAATGCCAAATAACAGACCCATTGCCTTTAATACGCCAAAAAATTTTAAAACAACAGTAAAATTTGTTAAAAGATATTCATGGGATGAAGGAGATCCCAAAATTTGGGAAAAGAAAAAAGATCTTAACAAATATATAGGAAAAGACGAAACAGTAATGAAAATCCAAAAGCTTACTGAACAGCAAGCAAAAAAAGTATGGCAGCAAAACGTAGACAAAGGATTAACAAATAAACAGAAAGACCTCGGGTGGATGACATTACATGAAATCCTACCGATGCAGGCGGCCATGTATAAAAGGAGAGTTGTGAAAAGTTCCACATGTCCGAGGGAAAACTGCTCAGAGGTTGAGACATCAGAGCATGTGTTTTGGAACTGCAAAAAGGCACAAGATGTGTGGAATGAGGTATTAAAGATATGGCAAGGGAAGTTAGGAAAAGAGGAGATTACAAGAGAAGGTGTGTTGTATGGGTTAGTAGAGAAGGATTTAGATGTAAAATGCCAATAAGGGAATGGAAAATAATCAATATAATAAAGGAAAATATGTGGTGGGGGAAAAATGAACTGGTGATTCATAACACGAAAATAACAATTCAGAGATTGTTACAGAAATGTGAAAAAGAAGTAGTGGAAGATGGAAGATAAAAGAAGGACAAGGAAAAAAATTACCATTAAAAAAAAAAAAAAACTAAAAATGTGGTGAAATGGTGATGGGGTACAGTGGATTAGTAAATTGGCCAGACTTTGTGTGTGTGCTCAAAGCTAAGACACTGAAAAGAAAAAGTAAATGTAAGTGAAAAGGGGACAAGCAAAATAGTGTTTGTCCTAAATAATGGATTTTAGACATTAAATAAGAAAAAAAAAAAAAAAGGTTCTCCCAGGGCGAGGCTCATCCATTGCACTCCGGGTGTGCTGACCCCTGCGATTTCCCCAAATGCAGGAAACTCGACTGCATATTTTGTGGTAGTGGGGGACTGCGTTCGCACTCTCCCCTGATAACCTCGGTTCAAAAGACAGACTGAAAAAGCTTTTGCAACTTTTCGTTGTGGAGTGGAAACTGGTTATTTGGGTGACTGTGAAGCAGGAACCTGTGAGACAACAGCAGAAGTGGGAGAACAAAGTGATAATACTAATAATAATAATACATTTTATTTATACAGCGCCTTTCCCATGCTCAAGTTATATAAACCTGTGATAAATACAGAAGTTCCTAAAGATTTATTTTTTTAAAGGAACGCCCCCCCTAAAAATAATGATAAAAAAATATTATTTTTAATGAATTTATTTATTGTATTTATATAAAAGAAAACTCCCCCCTATAAAAATAATGATAAAAAATATTAATTGATTAATTAATTAATTAATTTATTTATTTATATTGGATGAGGAGTCTGAGGAAGAAAGGGAAACGGAAGACATAGAAAGGGAAGGAATCCAAGGAAGTGAGATGAGGAAAAGGGATGAAATAGACCCTTTAAATATTGGAGCAAACAATAAGAGAGAGTACGAACAAGAAGAGAGGGAGAATGGAGGAGAAATTGACTTTTTGGCATTAATGGAAGATAAAACAGATTCTCAGAACATAGAAAGAAGAATGGAGCAGCACTCCCAGAACATTCTTTTCCACACAGAGGAGATTATGGAAATCCTCAGTGGAACAGTCGTTCTTAGTCAGTCCCCTCAGCAGGTAAGGAAGGAAAACATAGAGCAGGAGGAAGGGAAAGGCAATACAGAGATAATACAAATTAACCCAGGGCTGCAGAGAAAACGTGGGCCAGATATATTATCTCCAGCTAGCTCTGGAAAATCAGAAGAAGGGGGAGAAAAACAAAAGGAATGGGGGACAGCTCCCTGTTATCTGGAGTCTAAAGACATGGAAGGGTTTGTCTCAGCCACGGGCATGAAAGGGGTAGAGGAATGGAGGACGGAGAAGAAAGTGGCCAAGAAGCCAAAAAAATATGTAGCTGCTGTAAGTAAAGGAAAAATAGGAGGAGAGGTAGACCACACTACCATAAGGAAAAAATGAAAGTTAAAATATTAACTTTGAATGTTAGAAGCATTCAAAGGAAAGAAAGGAGGAAAATTGTTTTCTCTTATTTAAGAAGTTTGCCGGTCGATGTAATTTGTATTCAAGAATGTGGTTTACCCTTTAAAAAATCATATGAGGAATATAAAGAGGAATATAAAGAAGGTGCAGCTATATTTTCAGGGACAAACGAGAATAAAAATGCAGGGGTTGGGGTGTTAACAATAAAGAAATTGAAATTAAAGCATATGATGAAATAGTGAAGGGGAGACTGATAAAGATCAAATTGTTAATAACAGTAAATATGGTCACTTTGATTAATGTATATGCCCCAATGACACCTGTTCAGAGGATGGAAGTTTTCAGTTTACTTGAAACAGTAATTGCGATAGAAAAATAACTTGATTGTTATTAGGGGATTTAAACTGCTTGAGTGATCAAGAACAAAGAGGGCAACAAGTAGACAAAACTGCCAAAAAATTAAAAGAAATTATAAAGATTGTCGAATGAAGGATGTCTTTAGGGAACTAAAAGAAGAAGATAAAGGCTGTACTTGGGGAGGAGCACGGGGGAAGTCCTCCAGAATTGATTATATTTTGGTAGAAAACAATTATGAACCAAGGCATTGTAAATTAAGGCCAGTACTCTTCTCGGATCACTGCAGTTTAGAGGCGGAAGTAGAGAAAGAAACAGAAGAGGAGCTAAAGAACTTTGTGTGGAAATTGAATGTAACTCTGCTGGAGGATAAAAAAAATAAGAGAGAAATATAAACAATGCTATAGGGGGTGGGAAACCTTGAAAGACTGGTGTGGAAGCCAGAAAGAGTGGTGGGAATTGATGAAAAAGAACACTAGGGAATGTTTTCAAAAAAAAGGTAAAGAAAGGAGTAGGGAGAAAAAAGAAGAGGAAAACATACTACAGTATGAACTGGAACAACTGTACAAAATTGAGGATATCGATGGAGAAAGAGAAAATGAGATAAGAACGATAAAAGAAGAATTGGGGAAAGTATATAAGAAGAGAGAGGAGAAGGTAAAGTTTCAGAGCAGAGTCAGAGTGCAAGAAGCAGGAGAGAAATGCTCTCGATTCTTATTTAAGAAGGTGAAGGAGAGGATAAGAAAAACATGGATAAAAGAATTGATAGACGAAGATGGAAATGTGAAAAAAGGGAATAAAGAAATATTAAGAATAATAACATTTTACAAGGAAATGTATGAGGAGAAAGAAACAGACACATGGTGTATTAAGGAATTTGAGCAAACAATAGACCAGTTTTTTACAAATGAACAAAAAGAAGAGTTACAACGAGAGATAGAGTTGCAGGAGGTGGAGAAAGCAATGAAAATGGGCAGCAGCGGCAAAACACCGGGAATTGATGGACTACCAAACGAGTTTTATGTGACCTTTTGGTAGATACTTAGAGAAGATATGCTGAGTCTCTTTCGAGAAATCTTGAGGGAGAGAGAAATGACAAAAACAATGAAGATAGAAATAATAACTCTTATTCCCAAACAGGAGGAGACTGTGAATATTACAAATTGGAGACCGATAACGCTGCTGTGCCAGGAATATAAAATTTTAACAAGGGTCCTGGCAAATCGTTTAAAGAAGCAAATTAAGCATGTGATCAGAGAAGAGCAAGCGTGTGTGGTGCCAGGAAGGAGCGCGACAGATAACCTGTGTCTTTTGAGGAACAGTATATTTTGGATGAAGGAAAGAAATATGAATATTGGGGTTATTAACCTTGATCTACAAAAAAGTGTTTGATAAAGTTGCCCACAAATATATGTGGAGAATCCTCCAGAGAATAGGAGTGCCTTTGGTTTTGTTAGATTGGATACAAACATTATACAAAGGTATTGTTAGCAAAATCAAGGGAAATAATAAACTGTCAGATGAAATAAAAGTAAGGAGGGAAGTAAGACAAGGGTGTCCTCTGTCGGCAGTTTTATTTGTATTAAGTATTGAGCCTCTGATAAATAAGATTAGAACGGACAAAAATATACGGGGAGTTGAAGTCCCAGGAAGCGGAGGACAACTGATGAAGATCTGTGCATATATGAATGACGTAAGCATTATTATAAGAGACGTGAGCAGTGTGAACCAAATAATTGAACATACAGAATCCTTTTTGTATGGCATCTGGTTCAACGTTAAATTTTTAAAAATGTGACTGTGTTAATATAAAGGAAACTCCCCTCTATAAAAATAATGATAAAAAATATTAATTAATTAATATTACTTATTTATTTATTTCTACCTACCCACATGTGTATCATGGCTGCATTATTAATCTTTTTAAGTTCTCTCACCTCCTTTGACAGCAGAGTGGAACAGTGAGTGATGTGAAGAGAATAAAGTGGAGAGAAGTGGAACTGAGTGCACTTTCTTTCTTTCTTTTTTCATCCATCCTTTTTGTGCAACTTTACTGATTTCAAGCTGCTTTACTTGCTGCCAAGTGGCAAGCTTCTGACACGGGTGAAACATGGAAAAGAAAGACGGGGAAAGGGTGACCCCTGGTCAAGGGGAGACTAATGAAAGTTCATTTGGCAGTAGGAAATAATACTGTCAAGGTGATTAATATTTACGTACCAACAATACCTGGCCAGAGGATGGAAGTGCTAAGATTGTTAGGAATAGCAATGGTGGCAGAAAACAATTTAATGGTGGTGGGTGACTTTAATTGTGCGAGTGATCTGGAGCAGAGAGGGCAACAAATGGAAAGAACAGCAAGAAAATTAAAAGAAAGGATTGACAAATGACAGATGCCTTCCAGGTGTTAAAAAGAGATGAAAAAGGAAATACATGGAGAGGAACAAGGTGAAGATCTTCCAGTATAGATTATGTCTTAGTTAATAAAAACTTTGAGGCAAAGACTTGTTGCTTAAGGCCAGTTTTTTTCTCGGACCACTTAATGTTAGTGGTGGTGTTAAGAAATGGGAACGAAGATGAATCAACAGACTTTCTTTGGAAGTTAAATGTAACGTTGTTGGAAGATAAGATGATTCAAAAACAGTATATGCAACACTATAAAGAGTGGGAAACTTTGAAAGATTGGTGTGGGAGTCAAAAGAAATGGTAGGAATTAATGAAAGATAATACTAGAGTTTTCTTTCAGAAGAAAGGCAAAGAAAAGAGTAGAGAGGTGAAAGAAGAAATACAAAATTTGCAGAATGAATTGGAAAAATTGCATAAGATAGATGTGTGGGATGGGAAAATTAAAACAGAGATAAGAATAAATAAGGAGGAATTGGAGTGTATAAGAAGAAAGAAGAGAAATTAAAGTTTCAGAGTAGAGTGAGAGAAGTAGAAGAAGGAGAAAAATGCTCTTGGTTTTTTTTTCAAGAAAATAAAGGAAAGGAGAAGAAAAGCCAACATAGAAGAACTAACGGATAAAGACGGCAACGTTAAGAGAGGAAATAAAGACATATTGGAAATAGTAACAATGTATTATAAAGAAACATACGAAAAGAAAGAAATAAACTACAAGTGCAGCAACAAATTTGAGGGAACAATACATCATGTTTTTACAGAAGAACAAAAAGAAATGCTATGTCGAGACATTGAAATGGAGGAGGTGGAGGAAGCTGTTAAAATGTGCAGTAGGGGTAAAACCCCAGGAATCGATGGTTTACCTATAGAATTTTATGTGACCTTTTGGGATATAATAAAAGATGATATGCATAGTCTATTTATGGAAATTGCGAGGGATTGAGAGATGACAGAGTCGATTAAAAAGGGTATAATGCTGATACCCAAACAAGGAAAGACGGTCAACATAAAGAATTGGAGACCGATAACACTACTGTGCCAAGACTACAAAATATTAACAAGGGTCTTGGCAAATAGAATAAAAGATAAGATTGAAAATGTGATTCAAGAAAAGCAAGCATGTGTGGTGTCGGGTAGAAGTGCATTAGAAAATTTATGTGTAGTGAGAGACTGTATATATCTAATGCAAGAAAGAAAGATGGACGTGGGGATAATTAATTTAGATTTAGAAAAGGCCTTTGACGGAGTTGCCCATGAATATATGTGGAGGATTTTACAGAGAATGGGGGTACCAGTGGAATTTTTAAGTTGGATAAAGACAGTGTATAAATGTATCACAAGTAAAATCAGAGTCAATAATAAACTGTCAGATGAAATACAAGTAGAAAGAGGAGTAAGGCAAGGGTGTCCCTTATCAGCATTTCTATTAATTTTAAATATTGAGCCACTAATAAATCTTGTAAGAAATTATACAAATGTACGGGGAGTGGAAGTCCCAGGAAGTGGAGGGCAACAAGTTAAAGTATGTGCGTATATGGGCGATGTGAGTATAACAGTCAGAGATGTCAGCAGTATAACCCAGGTAATTGAATACACAGAAACCTTTTGCAAGGCATCAGGATCACAACTGAACTTGGAAAAATGTGATTATGGGCCAAATGGAAATAAAAACCTGAGGGAAAGATAAGGCTCTCCGATAGTGTTAAAATATTGGGAGTAACATTAGGGGAAAATGATATAGAAAGGCAACAATGGAAGGAAATGTTAAAAAAGATAAATAAGAAAACAGGGTTTTGGAGGCTAAGAAACCTGACAATGGAGGGAAAGATTTTGTTGGTGAAAGCAATAATAATTCCAAAATTATCATACTTGGCCATCGTTTTTTTTCCCCCAAAGAAAATATTAAAAAAGATTATAAGGAGTTGTTTTGTTTTCCTATGGGGTTCAAAATGCGAAAAAATTGCTAGGAAAGTAGTAATGAAACAAAAAGAAAATGGAGGGAAAGGATTCCCAAACATAGAAGAAGAGCTGGTGTTAAAACATACGGCTAAGGTAATTAATATGGCCTTAAATAAGAAAGGTAAAATGGCAGATATGATGAGATATCAATTGGGCATGGAGTTGAGGAAAGCAAAATTGTTAAAAATTACTAACAACAGACCTATTGCTTTTAATACATCAAAACGTTACAAGACAGTGATCAAATTTTTAAGGAAATACAGATGAGAGAAAGAAGAGGCAACAATATGGGGAAGGAAAAGAGACCTAAAAGAATATATAAGGAAAGAAGAAACAATGTTTAAAATACCACATATGACAGAAGAGCAAGCAAAGAAAGTATGGCAACAGAACAATGAAAAGGAGCTGACAAATAGACAAAAGGATCTGGGCTGGCTAATAATACATGAAGTATTACCGACAAATGCCACGATGTATAAAAGGCAGGTAGCAAAAACTTCAAAATGTCAGAGAGAGAACTGTATGGAAGTAGAAACATTGGCACATGTGTTTTGGCATTGCGAAAGAGCACAAGAAATTTGGAAGGGTGTATTAGAGAGAGGTGAGATAGAATTTTTATTATTTGCTTTTCCAGGGAAAACTACTTTTGAAGTAGTGTTTAAGACAAGACTTCTGTACGAAAAATATCTGAGAACTGTAGAAAGACAGAAAGATGTGAATTTGATTCTGGGAAAAGTTTTGATTGTACCTTTGAGTGACAGACTTAATAAAAAAATTAATGTTACTGTATTATGTATACAGAGAAAGTAAAAAGACATTTCCACATGGTTACTGCAGTACTATGATGTAAGAAGTAGTATGCAGACAACAGATGAAGATAGTATTAAGAATGGGCTCTATAAATTTGATGTTAATTTGAAGAAGGAGGGTGACACAGATCGGGTGATACACCTGCCCCCCTTAATACAAATAGGAACAGTGAGAGAACATGTGTCTTATACTGGCCAACCTCAAGTGTGTAGGAGGTGTGGTAAGGAGGGCCATAAGGTTTTGGAATGCATAATAGTAAAATGTTGGAATTGTAAAGAGGAAGGACATAACACCAGGGAGTGTAGGAAACAAATAATTTGCAATTTATGCGGACAGGAGGCACATGCCTTTAAGGACAGACCTATCTCATATTCGAACATCGTTAAAGTGAATAAGATGGATAAAGTCATAGCACTGCTGTGACGAAGAATCAGAAGAGGAGATGGAAGGGGAAGAAAGGCAGAGAGAAGGAAAACTAGTAGGTGAATGGAAAACATATGGTGAAGAAGAGCCTGAATCGACAGACAGAAAGAGGGAGGAAGAAAAAGAAGAGATAAAGAGTAGTGGAGAGAGTGATATTTTGAAATTTATAGAAGATAACACAGTAAAAAACAATGTTGAAAATAGAATTGAACAGTATTCACAGGATATACTATTCCATATGGAAGAAACAATGGACATTTTTAGTGGCACTGCAATTGAATGCCAATCACTGCCAAAGGCGATGATAGAAAATACAGGGCAGGAGGAGATGAAAGAAAATATGGGGATAAAGCAAATTAACCCCATGTTACAACGGAAACTTGGCCCTGAATTACTGTCTCCAGGCAATTCTGGGAAGGCGGAAGAAAGGGAGGAAATGTGCCAAGAATGGGGGACAACACCCTCCTTTTTGGAAACAAAAGACAGAAGAAGGGTTCCTGTCCACAACAGGAATGAAGGAAGTAGATGAGTGGAAAATAGAGAGGAAAGATTTAAAAAAAGCCAAGAAAAATGCAGTTGGAGTAAATAAGGGGAAAACAGAAGGGGAGGTAGAAAAAAATACCGGGAAGAAAAAATGAAATTGAAAATAGTAACAATTAATGTCAGAAGTATCCAAAGAAAAGAGGAGAAAAATAGTTTTTTCCTTTCTGAAAGATACTTCGACAGATATTTTTTGTTTGCAAGAATTTAATTTACCGTGTGAAAAATCGTATGAAAAGTATGCAGAGGATTGGAAACAAGGTAACGCAGTATTTTCAGAAACAAACGAAAATAAAAACGCAGGTATATATATACGCTTGCTCGCGCTCTCTCTCTTTCTCTCTCTCACGCTCTCGCTCGCTTGCTGCACAGGGAATGCACAGGGAGAGACTGAATATGTGTGGAAATCATCGGCGCGTACAAACTGGAAGGGAAACTGGCTTGTTCATCACCCGAGTGTGTGGTCGTGAACAGATGCAAAAGTTTGGCGAACTTTTTGGTCATAACCCAATTTGTACGTGGTCCGAGACATTCGTGACCCGAGGTTCCACTGTATAGGGGTTTTAATAAAGAACAAGGATACAGAAATAAAACAAACTGAAGAAATTATAAAAGGGAGATTAATGAAAGTAAAACTACTAAAAGGAAATAATATCTGCGGTGGGTTGGCACCCGGCCCGGGATTGGTTCCTGCCTTGTTCCCTGTGTTGGCTGGGATTGGCTCCAGCAGACCCCCGTGACCCTGTGTTCGGATTCAGCGGGTTGGAAAATGGATGGATGGATGGAAATAATACTGTGAATATGATAAATGTATACGCACCAACAACGCCAGTCCAGAGATTGGAAATGTTAAGATGTTTAGAAATCACAATGCAAAATGAAAAAAATCTAATTGTGGTTGGTGATTTTAATTGTTCAACCGAACCAAAAAAATAAAGAACAACAAATGGACAGAACATCAAAAAAATTAGGAGAAATCGTCAAAGATTTCCAAATGACAGACGTATTTACAAAATTGAAAGGAAAAGAAAATGGGGTTACTTGGACAGGGAGAAAATCCTCCCAAATAGATTATATTTTTAAGGACAAGGTTTATGAACCAAAGAAATGTATATTGCGGCCAGTGTTTTTTTCTGATCACAGTATGTTGGAGGTGGAAGTAGAACAAGGGAGTGATGACTTCCATTGAAGACTTCCAATGGAAGTTAAATATAAAAATGTTAGAGGACAATAAAATAAGAGAGGAGTATAAGCAATTTTATAATGAATGGACAACTTTAAAAGCATGGTGTGGGACACAAAGAGAGTGGTGGGAGCTAATGAACAGAAATTCAACAGTTTTTCCAAAAAAAAAGGGCAGAGAAAGGAGCAGAAAAGAGAAGGAAGAAATCAAAAGATTGCAGGAAAATCTTGAACGAGAGTACAGTAGAGAGAATTGTAATGAAACAGAGAAAAGAACAATAAAAGAAGAACTAGAACAATTATTCAAGAAAAAAGAAGAAAAAAAATCAAAGTAGAGTTAGAGAACAAGAAGAAGGAGAAAAGTGCTCCAGATATATTTTTTTTTAAATAAAGGAGAGGAGGAAAAAATTAAGAATGGAAGAAATGATGGATAAAAATGGAGATATCAAAAAAGGAAATAATGGAAATAATTTTAACTCATTATAGAGAAGTGTATGAAAAAAGAGATTGATGACGAGTATATCGACAAAATAGAAAAGACAATGGATTTATTCTATACAGAAGAACAAAGAAAAATGTTGTGTCAGGAAATTAAAATGGAAGAAGTTGAAGCAGCGGTAAAAATGTGCAGCAGAGAAAAAACACCAGGAATAGATAGATTACCAATTGAATTTTATTTGACCTTTTGGGAAATTTTAAAAAATGATGTACGTGTCTTGTTTTTGGAAATTCTAAAATATGGAGAAATGACAAGCACAATAAAAAGTGGAATAATAATACTTATTCCCAAGTAGGATGACAAGAATGTTGTAAAAAATTGGAGGCCAATTACACTTCTTTGCCAGGATTATAAAATTTTGACAAGAGTCTTGGCAAACCAATTAAAAGAACACGTTGGTGACATAATAAAAGAAGAGCAGGCATATGTGGTCCAGGAGAGGAGTGCCACAGATAACTTGTGTGTGATAAGAGATTGTTTTAACGTAATGAAAGAAAAAAATTTGGATGTGGGGCTAATCAACTTAGATCTGGAAAAAGCCTTTGATAAGGTTGCACATAACTACTGTATATGTGGAGGGTAATACCAAAAATGGGAGTTCTAGCAGAATTTGTGGGATGGCTAAAGGTGGTATGTAATGGAATATAAAGTAAAATAAAAGTAAACAATAAGTTGACAGGAAATAAAAGTAGAATGTGGAGTACGGCAAGGGTGTCCGTTGTCAGCAGTGCTGTTCATGTTGAGCATTGAGCTACTGCTGAATATGATCAGAAACAACAATAACATAAGAGGAATTGAAGTTCCAGGAAGTGAAGGGCAGCAGATTAAAGTGTTTGCCTATATGGATGACGTCACAGTGATAATAAGGGATGTATGGAGCGTAAAACAAGTAACTGAGCACACTGAAAGTTTTTGTAGGGCCTCAGGGTCAAATTAAAAACTTAAAAAAATGTGAATGTAGGCTATGGGGAAAATGGAAAGAAAAACCGAAAGAAAAGATAAGACTTACAGATAAAGTAAAAGTACAGTAATCCGTCGCTATATCGCGCTTCGCCTTTCGCGGCTTCACTCCATCGCGGATTTTATATGTAAGCATATTTAAATATATATCGCGGATTTTTCGCTGCTTCGCGGGTTTCTGCGGACAATGGGTCTTTTAATTTCTGGTACATGCTTCCTCAGTTGGTTTGCCCAGTTGATTTCATACAAGGGACGCTATTGGCAGATGGCTGAGAAGCTACCCAGCTTACTTTTCTCTCTCTCTCTCTCTCTCTCTTGCGCTGACTATCTGTGATCCTGACGTATGGGGATTGAGCAGGGGGGCTGTTTGCACACCTAGACGATACGGACACTCATCTAAAAATGCTGAAAGATTATCTTCACGTTGGCTACCTTCTGTGCAGCTGCTTTGTGAAGGACATGCAGCACGGTGCTTCGCATACTTAAAAGCATGAAGGGCACGTATTGATTTTTTTATCGGTGTCTCTCTCTGCTCCTGACGGAGGGGGTGTGAGCTGCCGCCTTCAACAGCTTTGTGCCGCGGTGCTTCGCATACTTAAAAGAAAAACAGCACTATTGATTTGTTTGCTCCTTTGAAGAGGAAGATATGTTTGCATTCTTTTAATTGTGAGACTGAACTGTCATCTCTGTCTTGTCATGGAGCACAGTTTAAACTTTTGAAAAAGAGACAAATGTTTGTTTGCAGTGTTTGAATAACGTTCCTGTCTCTCTACAGCCTCCTGTGTTTCTGCGCAAATCTGTGACCCAAGCATGACAATATAAAAATAACCATATAAACATATGGTTTCTACTTCGCGGATTTTCTTATTTCGCGTGTGGCTCTGCAACGCAACCCCCGCGATGGAGGAGGGATTACTGTACTCAGAATTACCTTTTGAGACGTCAATACAGAAAAGGAGGAATGGAAAGGAATGCTAAGACAGATCAATCAAAAACAGGGTTCTGGAGCTTGAGAAAGCTGATGAAGGGAAAATATTGCTTGTTAAGGCAATCGTCCTTCCCAAATTGTCATATTTAGCAACTGTTGTTTACCTACCCCCCCCCCCCCCCAAAGGAAAATACTAAAAAAGATTATAAGAACTTATCTATTTCTATGGGGTTTAAAGTGTGAAAAAATGGCTAGAAAAAAGGTAATGAAGAGCAAAGAAAATGGAGGCAAAGGCTTTCCAAATATTGAAAAGGAGCTGGAACTAAAGCATACAGCAACAGTTGTAAATATGGCAATAAATAAAAGAGGAAAACTAGCAGATATGATGAGATATCTGCTAGGGACGGAACTAAGAAAAGCGAAACTGCAAAAAATAACTATTAACAAACCTATCGCATTCAGTACACCAAAACACTATAAGATAATAGTAAAATGTTTAGAAAGTTATGCATGGGAGGAAGGAAATCCTAAAATGTGGGGAAAGAAAAGGAATTAAAGAAATACATAGGAAAGGAGGAAACAATGATAAAAATGCAATTGCTCACGGATGAGCAAGATAAAAAAATGTGGCAACAAATAGCAGACAAAGAATTAACAAACAGACAAAAAGATTTGGGGTGGATGGCAGTAAATGAAATTTTACCAACGAATAAAGTCATGTATAAAAGGAGAGTGGTTAAAAGTAAGACGTGTCCAAGAGACAATTGTTTAGAAGTAGAGACAGCAGAGCATGTATTCTGGAACTGTAGATATGCACAAGATGTGTGGAAATATGTGGGAAGGGAAGGGGATGGAAAGGGAACTTAGGGATTGAAGAAATTACAAAAGAAGGTGTATTATATGGTTTGGTGGGAAAGGAGCTAAATGAAAAAATGACAATAAGGCAATGGAAAACGGTTAGCATCATAAAAGAAAATATGTGGTGGTGGAGGAATGAATTGGTGATACATAATAAGGAAATAACAATACAAAGACTGTTACAGAGATGTGAAAAAGAAGTAGTTGAGGAATGGAAGATAAAAGAAGAAAAAGAAAGGAACAAATGTACATAAGAAAAAGGTAAAGGACCTTTAATGTAAAGTTTAAATGGTTAAAAAAAATTGTCATGGCGGTGAAATGGGGATGGGTCACAGTGAATTAGCAAATGGGCCAGACTTTGGGTGTGTGCTTAAAGCTAAAACACTGAAAAGAAAAAGTAAATGTAAGTGAAAGGGGACAAGCAAAATAGTGTTTGTTCTAAGTAATGGAATTTAGACAAAAAAAAAGGTTCTCCCAGGGCGATACTTACCTGGCAGGGGAGATACCTTTATGGTTCTTCTTGGTCAGGTGTAGGGAGTGCCCCACAACCTCAGATCCAGAGCAGGGTTGGTTGGCACGTCCACCACCCTTTTTTCTGCTTCCCTTGGTGCATGGAGAATTACATTTTCACAGAAAGAAGATGGCGGAAACAATTGATCTTGGCAGTTGGAGTGGCAGAATGGAATTGGAAAACAAAAGAAAAGATCTACCTGAACCTGGTGGTTGTGAGAGACCTACATCACGGATACCCATCGATGGAAGGGAGAGGAAGAACGTGGTTTGTTTTGAGTTGAAAGAAGAGCAGATGGATCGTGGGGAATTTAGCAAGGAGGTAATGCAAAAGACGTTGAGGTTCACCCCGGGTGAGAGAGAATTTCTTTTTGCTTTCCCTGGGAAAACTACTTTTGAAGTGGTTTTTAAGAATAGGAGTTTATATGACAAGTGTGTCAGAAATGTTTCAGCCGTGGAATGGCCAAATGGGGGAGGCAGCTTGAAGGATGAGGTCTCCAGGACTCTACACAAATCCAAATCTTATTATAGGATATATCATCTACTGTTAAATTCTGCTCTGTACTTCTAAAATTTATATTTTTTATTTCTTACTATATTGAGAAATTGTTCTGTTCTGTGTACTGTATTGTATTGTATTGACCCCCTTCTTTTGACACCCACTGCACGCCCAGCCTACCTGGAAAGGGGTCTCTCTTTGAACTGCCTTTCCCAAGGTTTCTTCTATTTTTCCCTACAAGGTTTTTTTGGGAGTTTTTCCTTGTCTTCTTAGAGAGTCAAGGCTGGGGGGCTGTCAAGAGGCAGGGCCTGTTAAAGCCCATTGCGGCACTTCCTGTGTGATTTTGGGCTATACAAAAATAAACTGTATTGTATTGTATTGTAAATGTACAGAAAGAAAAGGAGGTTAATCAGAATTTGAAAAAGTTTTTGATATACCTTTGAGTGACAGACTAGACAAAAAAATCTATGTAATAATGTATAGTGAGAAGGTTAAAATACAAGACATATCTACTTGGTTATTGCAGTTTTGCGAGGTCAAAACTAGCATACAAATGACAGATGTGGATGGGATTAAAAATGGCCTACATAATTTGACGTAGTCCTGAAGAGGAAGAGTGAAACAGATAGGGTGGTACACCTGCCCCTGGTTATACAAATTGGTGTTGTAAGAGGACACGTGTTTTACCCTGTCCAACTCCAAGTATGCAGGAGGTGTGGTAAAGAGGGGCATAAGGTGATAGACTGTAATACAATAAAGTGTAGAAATTGCAAAGAGGAGGGACACAGCACAAGACAGTGCAGAAAACGAATAATATGCAATTTATCTGGACAGGAGGCACATGCCTTTAAGGATTAATATTGTAAAAACAAATAATATGAGAGACAGAGTTATAGCACTCTTAGATGAGGAATCCAAAGAAGAAAAAGGAGGAAGTGCAGAGCAATGAAACACAGGTGAATAACTTGAGGACATATGAAGAAACAGAGGCCTTAAGTATGGAAGAAAGGGGTGAGAGAAGATTAGAAGAAAAAGAAGAGAAGAAAGATAGAGAAGAGAGTGATATTTTTGCACTTATAGAAGAAAAAACAGAACAAGACATAGAGAGAAGAACGGAGCAGTGTTCGCAAAACATACTTTTTCAGACTGAAGAGATCATGGAGATTTTAGGTGCATCTGCACTTTTATGCCAATCACCTCAGCATGTGCAAACAGAAAGCACAGGGCGGGACGGTAGGAAAGAAAACATTGGGATGACGCAAGTAAACCCAATGTTACAAAAGAAAAGGGGCCCAGACGTGTTGTCACCAGGTAACACTGGAAAGGGTGACGAAGGGGACGAAAAAGGCCAGGAATGGGGGGCAAATCCCTCCTATCTGGAATCCAGAGACATGGAAGGGTTTCTCACAACGACAGGGATGAAAGGAATGGAGTAGTGGAAAACAGAGAGAAAAGCAGCCAAAAAGGCAAAGAAGAATGTAACAGCAGCAAATAGAGGAAAAATAGGAGGTGAGGTAGAGCAAAATACCGGGAAGAAAAAATAAAAGTTAAAATAGTAACGATAAACGTAAGGAGTATTAAGAAAAAGGAGAAGAGGAGAATAGTTTTCTCCTTTCTGAAGGATATCCCTGCAGATATTTTTTGTTTACAAGAGTGTAGTTTACCACATGAAATATCGTATAAAAAATATGAGGAGGATTGGGAAGAAGGCATGGCACTTTTTTCGTGAACAAATGAAAATAAAAATGCTGGTCTTGGGATTCTAATAAAGAATCGAGAGATAGAAATAAAAAAATTTGAAGAAATAGTAAAAGGGAGAATAATGAAAGTTAAAATGGTGAAGGGAAATAACAGGATTAATTTAATAAGTATATATGCACCAATAATCCCAGTTCAAAGAATGGAGACTTTAGAAATTTTAGAACGAATAATGGTAAATGAAAATAACCTAATTGTGGTGGGGGACTTTAATTGCTCAAGTGAGCAAGAAAAAGACAAGCAAATACAACGAACTTCCAAAAAGTTAAGGGAAATTGTCAAGGACTTTCAAATGGTAGATGTGTACCGGAAAGTAAAAGGTGAAGAAAAAGTGTATACCTGGAGAGGGGCAGGAGAGAAATCTTCACGGATAGACTATGTTTTTATCGATAAAAACTATGAAGCAAAGGAGTGTCATTTGCAGCCAGTTTTTTTTTTTTCCGATCATAGCATGCTGGCAGTGGAATTGGAAAAAGGGAGTAAAGAAGAAATATAGAGATATTGTATGGAACCTGAATGTAAAATTGTTAGAAGACAAGAAGATAAAAGAGGAGTATGAGAAATATTGTAAAAGGTGGACAACCTTAAAGGATGCGGGACACAGAAAGAATGGTGGGAGATGATGAAGGAAAATACCAGGGAGTTTTTTCAAAAAAAGGGCAAAGAAAAGGTGAGGAAAGAGAAAGAAGAAACAAAAAAATTGCAGGAAAGACTTGAACATCTATATGAAATTGAGGGCTATAATGACAAAATTGAAACAGAAATTAGGGCAATAAAAGAAGAATTAGAAAAAGTGTATAAAAAAAGAAGAAAAGATCAAATTTCAGAGTAGAGTTCAAGAACAAGAAGAAGGAGAGAAGTGTTCTCGATACTTTTTTTAAAAAGTAAAGGAGAGGAGAAAAAGGCCAAAATAGTAGAATTAATAGATAAAGATGGAAATAGTAAAAGAGAAAATAAAGAAATAAAGGAAATGGTTCTGACTTATTATAGAGAAATTTATAGAGAGAAAGAAATCAAAAAGGAGGAGATCGACCAAATGACAAAAATGATTGACCAAGGATTTGCAGAAGAACAAAAACAAAGCTTGTGTCAAGAAATAGAAATGGAAGAAGTGGAGTCGGCTGTAAAAATGTGCAGCAGAGGGAAAACTCCAGGGAAAGACGGTTTGCCTATAGAATTTTATTTGGAATTCTGGGATATAATAAGAAATGACATGCATAGTTTGTTCATAGAAATTTTAAAAGACAAAGAAATGACAGAAACAATAAAAAGAGGAATAATTACGCTCATTCCAAAACAGGAGGAAACAAAGAATATAAAAGACTGCAGACCAATTACGCTTCTGTGGCAGGACTACAAGATATTGACAAGAGTGTTGGCAAATAGATTGAAAACAAATATTGGGAGTGTAATAAAAGAAGAACGGGCATGCGTGGTACAGGGGAGAAGTGCAGCAGACAATTTGTGTGCCTTAAGAGACTGTGTTAATTTCATGAGAGAGAGAAACTTGGATGTCGGAATAATAAATTTAGATCTGGAGAAAGCATTTGACAGAATTGCTCATAAATATATGTGGCAGATACTCCAAAAAATGGAAGTTCCCGAAGGTTTCTTGGACTGGATAAAAGTGGTTTATAAAGATATAAGAAGTCAGATAAAAGTAAATAATAAATTAACAGAGGAGATAAAGGTAAAATGTGGAGTAAGACAGGGGTGCCCGTTGTCAGCAGTGTTGTTTATTCTGTGTATAGAACCCTTAATAAATAAATAAAATCAGAAGTGACATAAATATAAGAGGAGTTGAAGTACCAGGAAGTGGGGGACAACAAATAAAGGTGTTGGCATATATGGACGACATAACAACAATAGTGAGAGATACATTGAGTATAAATAGAGTAATAGAACATACAGAAGTGTTCTGTAGGGGGTCAGGTTCAACTTTAAATTTAAATAAAAGTGAATGCATCCTCTGGGGGAAATGGAAAGAAAAACCATTAGGAAGAAAAAGGTTAGCAAATGTGGTGAAAGTATTGGAGCTACGATTTGGGGATGAGTGTACAGAGAGGATGGAGTGGAAAGAAATGGAAAAAAAGATAAACAAAAAAACAGGGTTTTGGAGGTTAAGGAACTTGTCAATGGAAGGGAAGATATTATTGATAAAGGCAGTGATAATCCCAAAGCTATCTTATTTAGTTAATGTTTTATTTTCCACCAAAGAAAATATTAAGAAGAATTATAAGAATGTGTTTTGTTTTTTTATGGTGGTCAAAATGTGAAAAATTGGCAAGAAGTAAGGTAATGAAAAGAAGAGAAAATGGAGGAAAAGGGTTTCCGAATATAGAAAGGGAGTTGGTTTTAAGACATACAGCAACTGTTGTTAATATAGCGCTAAATAAGACGGGGAAGTTAGCGGACATAATTAGATATCTGCTAGGTACAGAACTGAGAAAAGCAAAATTATTAAAAATGCCAAATAACAAACCCATTGCCTTTAATACACCAAAAAATTATAAAATAATAGTAAAATTTGTTAAAAGATATTCATGGGAGGAAGGAGATCCCAAAATTTGGGGAAAAAAAAGATCTTAAAAAATATATAGAAAAATATGAAACAGTAATGAAAATCCAAAAGCTTACTGAACAGCGAGCAAAAAAAGTGTGGCAGCAAAATGTAGACAAAGGATTAACAAATAAACAGAAAGACCTCGGGTGGATGACAGTACATAAAATTCTACCGACGCAGGCGGCCATGTATAAAAGGAGAGTTGCGAAAAGTTCAATATGTCCGAGGGAAAATTGTTTAGAGGTCGAAACATCAGAGCATGTGTTTTGGAACTGCAAAATGGCACAAGATGTGTGGAATGAGGTATTAAAGATATGGGAAGGGAAGTTAGGAAAAGAGGAGATTACAAGAGAAGGTGTGTTGTATGGGTTAGTAGGGAAGGACTTAGATGTAAAAATGCCAATAAGGAAATGGAAAATAATCAATATAATAAAAGAAAATCTGTGGTGGTGGAGAAATGAACTGGTGATTCACAACAAGAAAATAACAATTCAGAGATTGTTACAGAAATGTGAAAAAGAAGTAGTGGAAGATGGAGGATAAAAGAAGGAAAAGGAAAAAAAAAGTTAAAGAAAGTGGTGAAATGGTGATGGGTTACAGTGGATTAGCAAATTGACCAGACTTTGTGTGTGCGCTCAAAGCTAAGACACTAAAAATAAAAAGTAAATGTAAGTGAAAAGGGGACAAGCCAAATAGTGTTTGTCCTAAGTAATGGATTTTAGACATTTAATAAAGAAAAAAAACTTACCTGGCAGGGGAGATACCATTATGGTTCTTCTCTGTCAGGTGTAGGGAGCACCCCACGACCTTGGATCCAGAGCTGGGTAGGTTGGCCTGTCCACCACCCGGTTTTCTGCTTACCTTGGCCCGCGGCGTTTTAAAATTTTTCAGGAGCAAGATAGCGAAAGCGATGGAAGCTAACAGTGGAATGGTTGATGGAGACAAATAGAGGCCTTGGAATTTTCGGGAGACCTGCAGCACGGATTCCAATAGATGGAAGAGAAAGATGGAACGTGGTTCATTTGGAGCTCAAAGAAGGACAAATGGAGCGAGGGAACTTCAGTAAGGAGGTTCTGCAGAAGACTCTAAAATTTTCACTGGGTGAGATTGACTATCTTTTTGCTTTTCCAGGTAAAACTACCTTGGAGGTGATGTTTAAGAATAGAGGGTGGTATGATAAATGTTTGAGAACAGTGGAGAAAGAAAAACTGGTTAACCCAGAGTTGGAAAAATTTTTGGTTTTGCCTCTGAGTGATAGAATGGACAAAAAAGTAAATATTTTAATATTTACAGAAAAAGTGAAATTGCAGAATATTTCAACTTGGTTGTTGCAATATTGTGACGTAAAAACCAGTATTCAAATGACTGATGAGGATGGGATAAAAAATGGGTTGTACAAATTTGATGTGGTTCTCAAAAAGGAGAATGACACGGAAAGGGTGATTCATTTGCCACCGGTTATACAAATTGGGACTGTTAGAGGGCATGTTTTTTACCCGGGTCAGCCACAAATATGCCAAAGGTGTGGAAACGAGGGTCATAAAGCAGCAGAATGTGCCATAATAAAATGCAGAAATTATAAAGAGGAGGGCCATAATACGAGAGAGTGCAAGAAGCTGATAAAATGTAGCCTATGTGGACAGGAGGCGCATGTCTTTAGGGAGTGTCCGGTCTCCTATGCCAACATGGTCAGGAGAAATGTAAGGAGAGAAGAGAAAGCAATTGCGTTATTGGATGAGGAGTCTGAGGAAGAACGGGAAACGGAAGACATTGAAAGGGAAGGAATCCAAGGAAGTGAGATGAGGAAAAGGGAGGAAATAGACCCTTTAAATATTGGAGCAAACAATAAGAGAGAATTCGAACAAGAAGAGAGGGAGAATGGGGGAGAAATTGAGTTTTTGGCATTAATAGAAGATAAAACGAAATCCCAGGACTTAGAAAGAAGAATGGAACAGCACTCCCAGAACATTGTTTTCCACACAGAGGAGATTATGGAAATCCTCAGTGGAACAGTGGTTCTTGGTCAGTCCCCTCAGCAGGTGAGGAAGGAAAACATAGAGCAGGAGGAAGGGAAGGGCAGTACAGAGATGACACAAATTAACCCAGGGTTGCAGAGAAAACGTGGGCCAGATATATTATCTCCAGCTAGCTCTGGAAAATCAGAAGGGGGAGAAAAACAAAAGGAATGGGGGACAGCTCCCTGTTATCTGGAGTCTAAAGACATGGAAGGGTTTGTCTCAGCCACGGGCATGAAAGGGGTAGAGGAATGGAGGACGGAGAAGAAACTAGCCAAGAAGCCAAAAAAATATGTAGCTGCTGTAAGTAAAGGAAAAATAGGAGGCGAGGTAGACCACACTACCATAAGGAAAAAATGAAGTTAAAATATTAACTTTGAATGTTAGAAGCATTCAAAGGAAAGAAAGGAGGAAAATTGTTTTCTCTTATTTAAGAAGTTTGCCGGTCGATGTAATTTGTATTCAAGAATGTGGTTTACTCTTTAAAAAATCATATGAGGAATATAAAGAGGACTGGAAAGAAGGTGCAGCTATATTTTCAGGGACAAACGAGAATAAAAACGCAGGGGTTGGGGTGTTAATTAAGAATAAAGAAACTGCAATTAAAGCATATGATGAAATAGTAAAGGGGAGATTGATAAAGATCAAATTGTTAATAACAGGAAATATGGTCACTTTAATTAATGTATATGCCCCAACGACACCCATCCAGAGGATGGAAGTTTTCAATTTACTTGAAACAGTAATTGCGACAGAAAATAACTTGATGGTGGTAGGGGATTTAAACTGCTCGAGTGACCAAGAACAAAGGGGTCAACAGGTAGACAAAACTGCCAAAAAGTTAAAAGAAATTATAAAGGACTGTCAAATGAAGGATGTCTTTAGGGAACTAAAAAAAGAAGAGAAAGGCTGTACTTGGAGAGGAGCACAGGGGCAGTCCTCCAGAATAGATTATATTTTGGTAGAAAACAATTATGAAGCAAGGAATTGTAAATTAAGGCCAGTATTCTTCTCGGATCACTGCACTTTAGAGGCGGAAGTAGAGAAAGAAACAGAAGAGGAGATAAAGGACTTTGTGTGGAAATTGAATATAACTCTGCTGGAGGACAAAAAAATAAGAGAGGAATATAAACAACGCTATAGGGGGTGGGAAACCTTGAAAGATTGGTGTGGAAGCCAGAAAGAGTGGTGGGAATTGATGAAAAAGAATACTAGGGATTTTTTTCAAAAAAAAGGTAAAGAAAGGAGTAGGGAGGAAAAAGAACATAAAAAAATACTACAGTATGAACTGGAACAACTGTACAAAATTGAGGATATCAATGGAGAATGAGAAAATGAGATAAGAATGATAAAAGAAGAATTGGGGAAGTATATAAGAAGAGAGAGGAGAAGGTAAAGTTTCAGAGCAGAGTCAGAGAGCAAGAAGAAGGAGAGAAATGCTCTCGATTCTTATTTAAGAAGGTGAAGGAGAGGATAAGAAAAACAAGGATAGAAGAATTGAAAGACGAAGATGGAAATGTAAAAAATGGGAATAAAGAAATATTAAGACTAATAACATTTTATAAAGAAATGTATGAGGAGAAAGAAACAGACACAGGGTGTATTAAGGAATTTGAGCAAACAATAGACCAGTTTTTTACAAATGAACAAAAAGAAGAGTTACAACGAGAGATAGAGTTGCAGGAGGCGGAGAAAGCAATGAAAATGGGCAGCAGCGGCAAAACACAGGGAATTGATGGACTGCCAAACGAGTTTTATGTGACATTTTGGGAGATACTTAGAGAAGATATGCTGAGTCTCTTTCGAGAAATCTTGAGGGAGAGAGAAATGACAAAAACAATGAAGATAGGAATAATAACTCTTATTCCCAAACAGTAGGAGACTGTGAATATTACAAATTGGAGACCGATAACGCTGCTGTGCCAGGAATAAAAAATTTTAACAAGGGTCCTGGCAAATCGTTTAAAGAAGCAAATTGAACATGTGATCAGAGAAGAGCAAGCGTGTGTGGTGCCAGGAAGGAGCGCGACAGATAACCTGTGTCTTTTGAGGGACAGTATATTTTGGATGAAGGAAGAAATATGAATATTGGGGTTATTAACCTTGATCTAGAAAAAAGCGTTTAATAAAGTTGCCCACAAATATATGTGGAGAATCCTCCAGAGAATAGGAGTGCCTTTGGTTTTATTAGATTGGATACAAACATTATACAAAGGTATTGTTAGCAAAATCAAGGTAAATAATAAACTGTCAGATGAAATAAAAGTAAGGAGGGAAGTAAAACAAGGGTGTCCTCTGTCGGCAGTTTTATTTATTAAGTATTGAGCCTCTGATAAATAAGATTAGAACGGACAAAAATATACGGGGAGTTGAAGTCCCAGGAAGCGGAGGACAACTGATGAAGATCTGTGCATATATGAATGATGAAAGCATTATTATAAGAGACGTGAGCAGTGTGAACCAAATTGTTGAACATACAGAATCCTTTTGTATGGCATCTGGTTAAACGTTAAATTTAAAAAAATGTGAATGTGTTAATAAATTTAGTTTTTGTATTTTGTAAAGGAAACTCTCCCCTATAAAAATAATGATAAAAAATAATAATTAAATTATTAATTTATTTATTTCTACCTACCCACATGTGTATCATTGCTGCATTATTAATCTTTTTAAGTTCTCTCACCTCCTTTGACAGCAGAGTGGAACAGTGAGTGATGTCAAGAGAATAATGTGGAGAGAAGTGGAACTGAGTGCACTTTCTTTCTTTCTTTCTTTCTTTCTTTCTTTCTTTCATCCATCCTTTTTGTGCAACTTTAATGATTTCAAGCTGCTTTACTTGCTGCCAAGTGGTAAGTTTCTGACACAGGTAAAAGGAGGAAAAGAAAAAGACAGGGAAAAGGGTGACCCCTGCTGGCAGAAAGGCAAAAGCTTACAGCACTCGGTATTCCCAGGCGGTCTCCTATCCAAGTACTAACCGAGCCCGACCTTGCTTAGCTTCCGAGATTGGACGAGATCGGGCATATTCAAGGTGGTATGGCCGTAAACGAGAGGGGCAAGTTTTTCTCTCCCCATATAGGCAACACTGGAAGCCCTCTTTACTAAACGACAGCCCAATTTTTTTTTTTGTTTTTTTTTTTCCTTTTTTTTTTCTCCCCTATCTTTCTAACATTTTTATTCTTTCTTTTGAAATTTTCAGAATGATTTTTGAATTTGAATGTTCTTTGTCCTTCATGCTGGTCCCCTTCTTTCAGCTCTCTTGCTGTCGCTGACCAAATCCCGCCACCCCCGTTCTTCCCCATGCATAGATAGAAAATTCTAAGTTTCTTGTTAAACTAGAGAAAGACAGTGAGGGAAACTTAAAACACCTCCCACCAGTAATTCTTTTAGGGATGGAAAAAGGGGTAATTTTTTATGCAGGGCAGCCAAAAGTGTGTAGGAAATGTGAGCAGGCAGGACACATTGCGGCAGAATGTAACGTCGAAATCTGTCGCAAATGTCGAATGAAAGGGCATCAAAGGAAAGATTGTAAAGAGGAGATGGCCTGCAACCTATGTGGAGAAACAGAGCATGTTTTTCGGAACTGCCCAAAGTCATTTGCAAATGTTAGCAAGAAAGAAAAAGTCATTATTCAATTGGAAAAAAATGAAGATGAGAAAGAAGAAGAAGAAGGAGAAACGAGTATAACGCTGTTCCAAACTCCTATTGGGAATAGAAATAGAAGGAAGAACAGTTTGAAAAGTAGTAGTCTAGAAAATATAATGGCAGAAAATAAAGGGAAAAGTAGCCATAAACCACCAGATAAACAACAAGTAAGTACCCCAAAGGTACTTGAAGAAAGAATGGAAGCAACATTGCAAAACACTAAGGATAGGATTAAAGAGATTCAAGAAATATTGGAAGCAGCTCCGGTATTCAAAGAAGTGAGAGATTTTCAAGAAGAAAAAGAATGGTATGATTTATCAACATATGAAGAAGAAAAATTAATAGCAGAGGAAAGAAAGGAAGACTTGGAAGAAAGAACGTCTATTATGGACTCACAAAATCCCTATCTAGGGAAGGATTCAGTCAAAAGTTTCCAAAAGATTACGGGAATGAAGGGGCCAAAACCAAAATCTAAATAAGAGCAGAGCGTTAGAAAGAAGAGGAAGGTAGAAAAGACATCCCCAACAATAATTTAATGATGAAGATTGCTTCAATTAATGTAAGAAGCATCAGAAATAAAAACAGGAGAGAAATAATTTACAGCTTCCTTAAAACAATGCCCGTGGACATCATATGCTTGCAGGAATGTGGAATCCCCTTTCAAAAATCATACAAGCAGTATGAGAAAGGGTGGGAAGAGGGAAAATCCTTTTTCTCTTGAACAAATAGTAACAGGAATGCGGGAATAGGTTTTATAATTGAAAATAAGAATATCACTGACCTAAAATCAGAAGAAATAATTAAAGGGAGACTGGCCATCCTAAGTTGCAAGTTAAATAATGTGCAACACCAAATAATAAACATTTACGCAGCTAACAAAAGACAAGAATGGTTTGTAAGTTTTCAGAAATTAAATTTCTTAATTGCAACAAGAGAAAACCTAACAATAGCAGGGGATTTCAACTGCGTAATAGACCAAAATTCCCAAAGAACACCGGATAAAACAGCAGCCCTGTTAAAACAGATGATGCAAGACTTCAAACTAAAAGATAGCCAAAGACAACAAAGGAAAAATCGAACAGCATACACATGGAGGGGATGTGCAGGAAGGAAAAAATCCAGGATTGACTTTGTGACCAGAGAATATAAGATCAAGAAAGTGTATCAGAAAAGCACCTTTTTTTTCTGACCATAAAATTATTGTGTCCAAAATAGAAAGGGGCAAAGAAACAGAAAGAGGAAAAGGGTTTTGGAAACTCAATATGAAACTCCTGAAAGATTCATCTATTAAAGAAGAATATAAGAAGAAACTAAAACAATGGGAAACTTTGTGAGACTTTTATGAGTCAGAAAGGGAATGGTGGGATTTGATAAAAGAAAAGGCGAAATCTTTCTTCCAAAAAAAAGGGAGACAGAAAAAGAAAGAAGAAAACGAGAAATTAATGATTCTGCAGGAACAATTAGAAGAATTGTATGAGCAACAAGGTAGAAATGAAGAAAAACAAGTTAAAGAAATTAAGAAACAAATAAAAAATATCTACCAAGAAAGGGAAGAGAAGATAAAGTTCCTTAGCAGGATTCGAGATAAAGAGGAGAATGAGAAATGCACAAGATTCTTCTTCAAAAAATTTAAAGAACAAAAAGAACAAAGCTATATGAAAATCTTGAAAGACAAGAAGGGTTGTGAATGGGAAGAAGAGGAAGAAAAGAGGAAAATAATAGATTCTACACAAATCTATACGGGAAAAGTACCAAAAAGGGTAATAAAACTTTTTGGGGAAAATGTAAAAAAGTAAATAAAATAAACAAAGAAGGTGCTGGACAAGGATTTCACCCTAGAAGAAATAAAAGAAGCCATAACAAGGAGTGCGAAAAACAAATCCCCAGGAATGGATGGCTTGCCCATTGAATTCTATATCACCTTTTGGGATTGTTTAAGTAAAAACTTGGAATGACTTTATAAAGAAATAAGTAGAACATGTGAAACCCCCCGCCACATGGAAAAAAGGAGTAATTACTTTGATTCCAAAAAAAAGGAGATAGAAGGAAAGTCTGTAACTGGAGACCAATTACGCTACTTTGTACAGACTATAAGGTGTGGAGTAGAATGATAGCAAATAGGATTTGAGGGAAACTGGAAAAGTTAATTGGAGAAGATCAAGCCTGTGCAGTACCAGGGAGGAAGATTGGAGGAAATCTGATCTTACTCAGAGAACTGCTAAAATATACAGAAGATAGAAAAATCCCAATAGCACTCCTAAATCTATATCTGGAGAAGGCCTACAACATTCTAGACCATGATTTTTTTATGGGATACTTTGGAAAAGATGGATTTTCCCAAGAAATTGATAGAATGGATCAAAACTTGCTACACAGGCATTACAAGCCAGAACAAAGTGGAGGAAGTGCTGGAAGAAATGCAGGTACAGGGAAAAGATGCAAAAATTTTCAGCAATTGGAAATTGTTAACAAAAGTACTTGAGGAGAAGGAAGAGGTGGTGTGGATTAAAGAACTCCCACAGGGAGAGGCAGGGATAGCGTGGAAGATGGTATCAGCAAAAGAACTGCCTACCAACCTTAGAGATATGGCATGGGAGGCAGCACGTGACATTATGAGAACAAACAAGAAAAATGCCCAAGGAAAAACTGTAAAGGAATAGAGACGGCACAACATGTTATGTGAGACTGCTTCTATGCACAGAAAGTGTGGGAAAGGGCAACAAAAAAGTTCTTTAATAATATAGCTGTAGATAAGGACACAATATTATATGGTTATTTTTGCCAGAATATAGAGGAAAAGGAAAAACGAGATTTGTGGGTTAAAATAAACTATGTAAAACAGGCAATTTGGGAAATTGGAAATAGATTAACTTGGAAAAAGAAAAAAGTTTACCCAATTGCAAGTGTTTTACAGATGGCACAAAAACAAATAAAACAACATGAACAAGGCTCCCAAGAAAAGAGAAAACAAAGACAAAAGGGTAAGCAATGTACCTTTTTTAAATAAAAACTCCCCAATGTTTTTAAAAAAAATGTTTTTATTGTAATCGGCAATTTTCAGTACTCCATGTTAATATATATGAGAGCAGGAAAAGAGCCGAGAGAAAAATTCTAACAAAATTTTAAAATCATATTTTAATTTGGAAAGATATGAAATAAAATTGAATTAGGACAAAAAAAAAAAAGGTGGTTCTCCCAGGGCGAGGCTCATCCATTGCACTCCGGGTGTGTTGACCCCTGCGATTTCCCCAAATGCGGAAAACTCGACTGCATAATTTGCGGTAGTGGGGGACTGCATTCGCACTCTCCCTTGATAACCTCGGTTCAAAAGACAGACTGAAAAAGCTTTTCAGCTTTTCGTTGTGGAGTGGAAACTGGTTATTTGGGTGACTGTGAAGCAGGAGCCAGTCAGACAACAGCAGAAGTGGGAGATCAAAGTGATAACACTAATAATAATAATACATTTTATTTATATAGCACCTTTCCCATGAGCAAGGTACTTAAACCTGTGATAAATACAGAAGATCCTAAAGATTGACTATTTATTTATTTAAAGGAACACCCCCCAAAAAATGATAAAAAAATATTAATTTTAATTAAGTAATTAATTTATTTATTGAATTTATATAAACTCCCCCCTATAAAAATAATGATAAAAAATATTAATTAATTAATTTATTTATTTCTACCTACCCACATGTGTATCATTGCTGCATTATTAATATTTTTAAGTTCTCTCACCTCCTTTGACAGCAAAGTTGAACAGCGAGTGATGCGAAGAGAATAAAGTGGAGAGAAGTGGAACGGAGTGCACTTTTTCTTTCTTTCATCCATCCTTTTTGTGCAACTTTACTTATTTCAAGCTGCTTTACTTGCTGCCAAGTGGCAAGTTTCTGACATGGGTGAAACGGAGAAAAGAAAAAGACGGGGAAAGGGTGACCACTGCTGGCAGAAAGGCAAAAGCTTACAGCACCCGGTATTCCCAGGCGGTCTTCCATCCAAGTACTAACCACAAGCCCGACCCTGCTTAACTTCTGAGATCGGACGAGATCGGCGTATTCAAGGTGGTATAGCCGTAAACTAGAGGGACAAATTTTTTTCTCTCCATATAGGCAACGTTGGAAGCCCTCTTTACTAAACGACAGCCCAATGTTTTTTTTTTTTTTCTGTTTTTTTTTCTCCCCTATATTTTAGGATATTTCTACCTGGTTATTGCAACACTGTGATGTTAAATCAAGCATGCAGATGACAGATGACGATGGCATAAAGAACAGATTATATAGGTTTGATGTAGTGTTGAGAAAAGATAATGGTACCAAAGAGGTGAGACACTTGCCTCGGGTTATACAAATTGGGACAGTGAGAGGGCACGTTTTTTACCTGGGCCAACCACAAGTGTGTAGAAGATGTGGACATGAAGGACATAAAGCAGTAGAGTGTGAGATAATTAGATGCAGGAATTGTAAAGAGGAGGGTCACAGTACAAGGGAGTGTAGGAAGCCAATAAAGTGCAGCCTATGTCGAGAAGAGACACATGTTTTTAGGGATTGTCCGGTCTCCTATGCAAACCTAGCTAAGAGCAACATGAGGAATGAGGAGAAGGTGATAGCACTTTTAGACGAGGAGTCCGAGGAGGAAAGGGAAAAGGAAGAAACAGAAAGTGAAAGTTTGCAAGGAGGAGAGATGAGGAAAGGTGACTGAAATAGAGGCCCTAATTTCTGCAGGAAGGAGGAGTAGAGGGTATGAAGAATAAGAAGAAGAGAGAAAGAGTTGTGGAGAAAATTACTTTTTTGGTTTTATGGAAAATAAGACAGATACTCCAATGGTAGAAAAGAGACTGGAGCAGTCATCTCAAAATATTCTCTTCCATACTGAAGAAATTATGGAATTACTAAGTGGAGCGGCAATCTTGTCTCAATCATTGCAGCAGGGGTTGGTAGAAAATATAGGGCGGGAAAAAATAAAGGAAAAATAAATGAATGATGCAAGTTAACCCAGAGCTACAGAAGAAACATGGGCCAGATCCATCATCACCAATTAGTTCAGAAAAAATAGATGAAGGTGCAGGTGGAGGGAAAGCACCAGAATGAAGGTTTTGTCTCTGTGACAAGGATGAAGGGAGTAGAAGAGTGGAAAACAGAGAGGAAAGCTGCAAAAAAAACAAAGAAAAATATAGCCCCGTTAACTAAAGGAAAAATAGGAGAGGCAGACCACAGTACTGTAAGGAAAAAATGAAAATAAAAGTAGTTACTCTAAATGTAAGGAGTATTCAAAAGAAAGACAGGAGAAAAATTGTGTTCTCCTTTTTGAGCAGTCTAAAAGTAGACATAGTGTGCATACAGGAATGTGGTATACCCTTTAAAGAATCGTATAAAGAATATGAAGAGGACTGGAAAGGCGGTGAGTCCATCTTTTCAGGGACAAATGAAAATAAAAATGCAGGGTTAGGGGTTCTAATAAAAAACAAAGGAATAGAAATTAAAAGATATGAAGAAATAGTCAAGGGGAGACTAGTTAAAGTTCACTTGGCAGTAGGAAACAATAACATCAAGGTGATTAATATTTACACACCAACAATACCCGTCCAGAGGATGGAGGTGCTAAGATTGTTAGGAATAGCAATGGTGGCAGAAAACAATTTAATGGTGGTGGGTGACTTTAATTGTGCGAGTTATCTGGAGCAGAGAGGGAAACAAATGGAAAGAACAGCAAGAAAATTAAAAGAAATTATAAAGGATTGTCAAATGACAGATGCCTTTCAGGTGTTAAAAGGAGATGAAAAAGGAGATACATGGAGAGGAACAAGAGGAAGATCTTCCAGGATAGATTATGTCTTGGTTGATAAAAACTTTGAGGCAAAGACTTGTTGCTTAAGGCCAGTTTTTTTCTCGGACCACTTAATGTTAGTGGTGGTGTTAAGAAATGGGAACGAAGATGAATCAACAGACTTTCTTTGGAAGTTAAATGTAACGTTGTTGGAAGATAAGATGATTCAAAAACAGTATACGCAACACTATAAAGAGTGGGAAACTTTGAAAGATTGGTGCGGGAGTCAAAAGAAATGGTGGGAATTAATGAAAAATAATACTAGAGTTTTCTTTCAGAGGAAAGGCAAATAAAAGAGTAGTGAGGAGAAAGAAGAAATACAAAATTTGCAGAATGAATTGGAAAAATTACATAAGATCGATGTGTGGGATGGGAAAATTAAAACAGAGATAAGAATAAATAAGGAGGAATTGGAGGGAGTATATAAGAAGAAAGAGAAATTAAAGTTTCAGAGTAGAGTGAGAGAAGTAGAAGAAGAAGAAAAATGCTCTTGTTTTTTTTTTCAAGAAAATAAAGGAAAGGAGAAGAAAAGCCATCATAGAGGAACTAACGGATAAAGACGGTAACGTTAAGAGAGGAAATAAGGACATATTGGAAATAGTAACAATGTATTATAAAGAAATATACGAAAAGAAAGAAATAAACTACAAGTGCAGCAACAAATTTGAGGGAACAATACATCGTGTTTTTACAGAAGAACAAAAAGAAATGCTATGTCGAGAGATTGAAATGGAGGAGGTGGAGGAAGCTGTTAAAATGTGCAGTAGGGGTAAAACCCCAGGAATCGATGGTTTACCTATAGAATTTTTTGTGACCTTTTGGGATATAATAAAAGATGATATGCATAGTCTATTTATGGAAATTGCAAGGGATGGAGAGATAACAGAGTCGATTAAAAAGGGTATAATAACGCTGATACCCAAACAAGGAGAGATGGTCAACATAAAGAATTGGAGACCGATAACACTACTGTGCCAAGACTACAAAATATTAACAAGGGTCTTGGCAAATAGAATAAAAGATAAGATTGAAAATGTGATTCAAGAAGAGCAAGCATGTGTGGTGTCGGGTAGAAGTGCATTAGAAAATTTGTGTGTCGTGAGAGACTGTATATATCTAATGCAAGAAAGAAAGATGGACGTGGGGATAATTAATTTAGATTTAGAAAAGGCCTTTGACAGAGTTGCCCATGAATATATGTGGAGGATTTTACAGAGAATGGGGGTACCAGTGGAATTTTTAAATTGGATAAAGACAGTGTGTAAAAGGTATCACAAGTAAAATCAGAGTCAATAATAAACTGTCAGATGAAATACAAGTAGAAAGAGGAGTAAGGCAAGGGTGTCCCTTATCAGCGTTTCTATTAATTTTAAATATTGAGCCATTAATAAATCTTGTAAGAAATTATACAAATGTACAGGGAGTGGAAGTCCCAGGAAGTGGAGGGCAACAAGTTAAAGTATGTGCGTATATGGACGATGTGAGTATAATAGTCAGAGATGTCAGCAGTATAAACCAGGTAACCGAATATACAGAAACATTTTGCAAGGCATCAGGATCATAACTGAACTTGGGAAAATGTGACTGTGTATTATGGGGCAAATATAAAGAAAAACCTGAGGGAAAGATAAGGCTCTCCAATAGTGTTAAAATATTGGGAGTAACATTAGGGGAAAATGATATAGAAAGGCAACAATGGAAGGAAATGTTAAAAAAGATAAATAAGAAAACAGGGTTTTGGAGGCTAAGAAACCTGACAATGGAGGGAAAGATTTTGTTGGTGAAAGCAATAGTAATTCCGAAATTATCATACCTGGCCATCGTTTTTTTCCCCCAAAGAAAATATTAAAAAAGATTATAAGGAGTTGTTTTGTTTTCCTATGGGGTTCAAAATGCGAAAAAATTGCTAGGAAAGTAATATCCATCCATTTTCCAACCCGTTGAGTCCGAACACAGGGTCATGGGGGTCTGCTGGAGCCAATCCCAGCCAACACGACCCCTGCGATTTCCCCAAATGCGGGAAACTCGACTGCATAATTTGTGGTAGTGGGGGACTGCGTTCGTGCTCTCCCCTGATAAGTTTGGTTCAAAAGCCAGACTGAAAAAGCTTTTCAACTTTTCTTTGTGGAGTGGGAAGTGACATTTGGGTGACTGTGAAGCAGGAGCCAGTGAGACAACAGCAGCATTGGGATAAAAAATATTAATTTTAATTAGATAGATAGATAACTTATCTATCTATCTATTTATCTATCTATTTAAAGGAAACTCCCCCATAAAAATAATGATAAAAACATATTGATTAATTAATTAATTAATTTCTACCTACCCACATGTGTATCATTGCTGCATTATTAATATTTTTAAGTTTTCTCACCTCCTTTGACAGCAGAATGGAACAGCGAGTGATGCAAAGAGAATAAAGTGGAGAGAAGTGGAACTGAGAGCACTTTCTTTCTTTCTTCCTTCCTTTTTGTGCAACTTTACTTATTTCAAGCTGCTTTACTTGCTGCCAAGTGGCAAGCTTCTGACACGGGTGAAAGGAGGAAAAGAAAAAGACAGGGAAAAGGGTGACCCCTGCTGGCAGAAAGGCAACAGCTTACAGCACTCAGTATTCCCAGGTGGTGTGCCATCCAAGTACTAACCGAGCTCGACCCTGTTTAGCTTCCGAGATCAGGTGTATTCAAGGTGGTATGGCCGTAAACGAGAGCTGCAAGTTTTTCTCTCCCCATTTAGGCAACGTTGGAAGCCCTCTTTATTAAACGACAGCCCAATGTTTTTTTTTTCCTGTTTTTTTTCTCCCCTATCTTTCTTCCATTTTTATTCTTTCTTTTGAAATTTTCTGAATTGTTTTTGAATTTGAATGTTCTTTGTCTTTCATTTGCCCTTCTGTTGGTTCTCTTGCTGTCGCTGACCAAATCCCCCCACCCCCGTTCTTCCCCATAGATAGATAGATAGATTGATCTCGTCCAGCTGTTCAGACGGGGAGCCTGCAACTTTGCAACGGGAGGCATCTTCCAGAAAGAGCCGGCAACCTCGTGTCCTTGCTAACATGGAATCCCACAGTGGCATCAAAGGGCAAGCACCGGCTCTTGTCTCGGATGTGTACGCAGCGCTGCCCCAAGGATATCGCGTTTAAGTCGAGGTATAGCTGCGGTTCTTGAGAGACAATTTACCAGAAATTCTTGCAGGGATTGGGGTTTGAATCCCGCTTAGGGCACATTGCTAAATGGAAGAATATATCTCTAAAATATATTTTTTTTTTAAACTTTCTCTTCGACGAACGGTGCTTTGAATTCTACTTTGCAGATTTAGTTGTTTATTTTTCTTTTTTTATTAAACAAAAACTGTTTAATGAATGATTGATTTGTTAAGGAACACATGGACAACAAGCATAGTTAAAATCACAATTAAACAAACTGCCTGCAAATTCTATTGAATCATAATTATAACAAGTAATAACGCATTTAACTTACTTATATAGCACCTTTACTATGGTCTCAGACGGCTGAACAGATAATCAAGAGGGGTACAATAAAAATGAAAGCACAAAAAGAATGAATAAATGATAGTTCACAGCCTTGTGTTTGTATGTCTTTATAAAATTTGGGAAGTAATATATTCTAGTTGATGCTGACATTTAACTCATTTGAAGTAGGTAGAAATAAATATTTGGAAATACTGCAAAGGGAAATGTTTATATACTTATAGTAAACAGCACACACACCATTTAGTTTTCTTATATCTAAATATATAAAATTCTTTTCACGTTTGAAACAGAAATTATGTATGACCACAGAACATATTATAATACACTTTTTTAAATTTCAGATACCCACAATGCCACCAAAAAAACAATTTATTGGGGAGCCGTCAACATCGACAAAAAGAGTCAGGTTACACAGAGAAAGTGAGACAGAAGCACATCGAGAGAGAAGGCTCGCTGATCAACGTATACGACAATCACAATTGAGGGCCTCACAAACACCCGAACAAGGTGCTGAACAGAATCGAATTCAGGCGTCAGGGTCTGTGTATGGAGGGATTCAATTATAACATTGAAAAAGATTATTGCCTACATCCAAAAGTTACAATAGGAGAAATGGACATCGTGTGTGAGTACTGACAAGCAAAGAAGTTTAAATTTGATTCATGTGGGATGTGTTGTTCAGACGGCAAGGTGAAATTAACACCTTTAAGCCATCCACCTGAACCGTTGTCGTCTCTATTTCTGGCGCAAATCCACATTCAAGTCACTTTCTACAGAACATTAGGAAATACAATTTGTGTTTTCAGATGACATCGTTTGGCACCACAGCTGCTACCGAAGAGTCTGGTTAATGTATCTTTACTTCTTAAATGTTAATATTTTACTGTTTAATAATTTATACGCTTCGTATATGTTGTTCAAATTCTTTTATCAAAATATTTTACTGTTTAATAATTTATATTTATATGCAATGTGCTGCTTATATATTACTTCATATTCTCATATGATAATGATGTTAATAATGTTGTTTATATTGATTTCTATGTTATTATAAATGCTCTTTATATGTTGAAAAATAAAATTGGTAATTAACAAACTTATTTTATAAATACTGCATTTTATTTTTTTTCTCCCTTGCACTCAGTGAGCGAAGCCACTGGGTAATCAGCTGGTATATATATATATATATATATATATAAATAATATAATATAATATGGTATCTTCTTCTTCTGCATTCGGCTGCTCCCGTTAAGGGTTGCCACAGCGGATCATGTTATATATATTGTCATAAAGACGAGACATACTCAGATAAAGGTTTTGGGCAGCCACCCGTATAATCTGGTAAGCTGGCTGCAAAAGTCGTTTTTCTGTAAATAAACAGCACTGGTGTGCATACAATTGAGTCCAAGACAAGACTGAGGAATTAGGACAAAGGGCAGAGTTTTAAAGGGGGAGACAGGAAGTGAGGTCATAAGGATCAGGGACGTGTTCATTCTCCATTGGTTCGGGCCCAGACGTGATGTCAGAGGGGCCGGAGCCAGTAAGGTCTCCTTCCATTGGCTCGGTACCAGAAATGATGTCACGAGAGCCAGGTGGAATCTCCCGGGAATGGTCTGCAGGCAAGAGAGAAAAAGAGTCAATGCACTCTGCCACCTCCCGGCATATCTCAGAACTGCCGTCACTCAAGCTCTTTCACT